>NC_092036.1:42126119-42426119 GCF_003086295.3 Arachis hypogaea
TCTAGAGGTTTCTCCGGCCTTGGATGCCATAAATGGTTATGGAAAAACAAAAAGCAATGCTTTTACCACACCAAACTTAAAATGTTTGCTCGTCCTCGAGCAAAAGAAGAAAGAAGAGAGTAGAAGAATAAGAAATGAGGAAGAAGGGAATGGCTTTGTATTCGGCCAAAGGGGAAGAAGTAGTGTTTAGGTTGTGTGAAAATGAAAGAGTGAAGATGGGTTTATATAGGAGAGGGGAAGGGTAGGGTTCGGTCAATTGAGGGTGGGTTTGGGTGGGAAAGTGGTTTGAATTTGAATGGTGAGGTAGGTGGGGTTTTATGAAGGATGGATGTGAGTGGTGAAGAGAAAGATGGGATTTGATAGGTGAAGGGTTTTTTGGGGAAGTGGTGTTGATGTGATTGGTGAATGGGTGAAGAAAAAGAGAGAGAGTGGTGGGGTAGGTGGGATCCTGTGGGGTCCACAGATCCTGAGGTGTCAAGGAAAAGTCATCCCTGCACCAAATGGCATGCAAAAATGCGTTTTTAGCCATTTCTGGCGTTAAACGCCGGGCTGGTGCCCATTTCTGGCATTTAACGCCAGCTTCTTGCCCTTTTTTGGCGTTTTAACGCCAGTCTGGTACCTCTTTCTAGCGTTAAACGCCCAGAATGGTGCCAGACTGGGCGTTAAACGCCCATCTGCTAGCCTCACTGGCGTTTAAACGCCAGTGCGCTCTCCTCCAGGGTGTGCTATTTTTCTTTCTGTTTTTCATTCTGTTTTTGCTTTTTTCATTGATTTTGTGACTTCTCATGATCATCAACCTACAAAAAATATAAAATAACAAAAGAGAATAGATAAAATATAACATTGGGTTGCCTCCCAACAAGCGCTTCTTTAATGTCATTAGCTTGACAGAGGACTCTCATGGAGCCTCAGAAATGCTCAGAGCTATGTTGGAACCTCCCAACACCAAACTTAGAGTTTGAATGTGGGGGTTCAACACCAAACTTAGAAGTTGGTTGTGGCCTCCCAACACCAAACTTAGAGTTTGACTGTGGGGGCTCTGTTTGGCTCTGTTTTGAGAGAAGCTCTTCATGCTTCCTCTCCATGGTGACAGAGGGATATCCTTGAGCCTCAAACACAAAGGATTCTTCATTCATTTGAATGATCAATTCTCCTCTATCAACATCAATCACAGCCCTTGCTGTGGCTAGGAAGGGTCTGCCAAGGATGATGGATTCATCCATGCACTTCCCAGTCTCTAGGACTATGAAATCAGCAGGGATGTAATGGTCTTCAACTTTTACCAGAACATCCTCTACAAGTCCATAGGCTTGTTTTCTTGAATTGTCTGCCATCTCTAGTGAGATTTTTGCAGCTTGCACCTCAAAGATCCCTAACTTCTCCATTTCAGAGAGAGGCATGAAGTTTACACTTGACCCTAAGTCACTCAAGGCCTTTTTGAAGGTCATGGTGCCTATGGTACAAGGTATTGAAAACTTCCCAGGATCCTGTCTCTTTTGAGGCAGTTTCTGCCTAGACAAGTCATCCAGTTCTTTGGTGAGCAAAGGGGGTTCATCCTCCCAAGTCTCATTTCCAAATAACTTGTCATTTAGCTTTATGATTGCTCCAAGGTATTTAGCAACTTGCTCTTCAGTGACATACTCATCCTCTTCAGAGGAAGAATACTCATCAGAGCTCATGAATGGCAGAAGTAAGTCCAAGGGAATCTCTATGGTCTCATTTTGAGCCTCAGATTCCCATGGTTCCTCATTGGGGAACTCATTGGCGTTCACTGCCTCTTCCTCCTCTCCAAATTCGGCCATGTTGATGGCTTTGCACTCTCCTTTTGGATTTTCTTCTGTATTGCTTGGAAGAGTACTAGGAGGGAGTTCAGTAATTTTCTTGCTCAGCTGACCCACTTGTGCCTCCAAATTTCTAATGGAGGACCTTGTTTCAGTCATGAAACTTTGAGTGGTTTTGATTAGATCAAAGACCATGGTTGCTAAGTCAGAGGTATTCTGCTTAGAACTCTCTGTCTGTTGCTGAGAAGATGATGGAAAAGGCTTGCTATTGCTAAACCTGTTTCTTCCACCATTATTGTTGTTGAAACCTTGTTGAGGTTTCTGTTGATCCTTCCATGAGAGATTTGGATGATTTCTCCATGAAGGATTATAGATGTTTCCATAGGGTTCTCCCATGTAATTCACCTCTTCCATTGAAGGGTTCTCAGGATCATAAGCTTCTTCCTCAGATGAAGCTTCTTTAGTACTGCTTGGTGCATTTTGCATTCCAGACAGACTTTGAGAAATCATATTGACTTGTTGAGTCAATATTTTATTCTGAGCCAATATGGCATTCAGAGTGTCAATCTCAAGAACTCCTTTCTTCTGACTAGTCCCATTGTTCACAGGATTTCTTTCAGAAGTGTACATGAATTGGTTATTTGCAACCATTTCAATCAGCTCTTGAGCTTCTGTAGGCATCTTCTTCAGATGAAGAGATCCTCCAGCAGAGCTATCCAAAGACATCTTGGACAGTTCAGAGAGACTATCATAGAAAATACCTATGATGCTCCATTCAGAAAGCATATCAGAAGGACACTTTCTGATTAATTGTTTGTATCTTTCCCAGGCTTCATAGAGGGATTCTCCTTCCTTCTGTCTGAAGGTTTGGACTTCCACTATAAGCATACTCAATTTTTGAGGTGGAAAGAACTTTGCCAAGAAGGCATTGACTAGCTTTTCCCAAGAGTTCAGGCTTTCTTTAGGTTGTGAGTCCAACCATGTCCTAGCTCTGTCTCTTACAGCAAAAGGGAATAGCATAAGTCTGTAGACCTCAGGGTCAACCCCATTAGTCTTGACAGTGTCACAGATTTGCAAGAATTCAGCTAAGAACTGATGAGGATCTTCTAATGAAAGTCCATGGAACTTGCAATTCTGTTGCATTAGAGAAACTAATTGAGGCTTAAGCTCAAAGTTGTTTGCTCCAATGGTAGGAATAGAGATGCTTCTCCCATAGAAGTCGGGAGTAGGTGCAGTAAAGTCACCCAGCACCTTCCTTGCATTGTTGGCATTGTTGTTATTTTCGGCTGCCATGGGTTCTTCTTCTTTGAAGAATTCGGTTAGGTCCTCTACAGAGAGTTGTGCCTTAGCTTCTCTTAGCTTTCGCTTCAAGGTCCTTTCAGGTTCAGGATCAGCCTCAACAAGAATGCTTTTGCCTTTGCTCCTGCTCATAAGAAAGAGAAGAAAACAAGAAAATGTGGAATCCTCTATGTCACAGTACAGAGATTCCTTTAGGTGTCAGAGGAAAAGAAAAATAGAAGACAGAAGTAGAAAATTCGAACTTATCAAAGAAGATGGAGTTCGAATTTTGCATTAAGGAATAGTGTTAGTCCATAAATAGAAGGATGTGAGAAGAAGGGAAGTAATTTTCGAAAATTAAGTAGAAGATTTTGAAAACATTTTTGAAAAACGTTCATTGATAATTTTCGAAAACAAAAGTGGGAAAGAAATCAAGTGATTTTTGAAAAAGAATTTGAAATTAGAAATCAAAAAGATTTGATTGAAAACTATTTTGAAAAAGATGTGGTTAAGAAGATATGATTAGTTTAAAAAGATGTGATTGAGAAGATATGATTTGGAAAACGTTTTAAAAAGATTTGATTTTGAAAATTAATGACTTGGCTAACAAGAAAAGATATGATTCAAACATTAAACCTCTCTCAACAGAAAAGGCAACATACTTGAAATGTTGAATCAAATCATTGATTGATAGCAAGTATTTTTGAAGATAGAAAGAAATTGATTTTGAAAAAGATTTGATTGAAAAGATATGATTTGAAAACTAAAAAAATTTGATTTGAAAACAAAATCTTCCCTCCTGTGCCATCCTGGCGTTAAACGCCCAGAATGGTGCACATTCTGGCATTTAACGCCCAAAACTATACCCTTTTGGGCGTTAAACGCCCAACCAGGTACCCTGGCTGGCGTTTAAACGCCAGTCTGTCCTTCTTCACTGGGCGTTTTGAACGCCCAGCTTTTTCTGTGTAATTCCTCTGCTGTATGTTCTGAATCTTTAATTCTCTGTATTATTGACTTGAGAAGACACAAATTAAAAATATTTTTGGATTTTTGATAATAAGGAAAAATCAAAATGCAACAAGAATCAAATAACAATGCATGCAAGACACCAAACTTAGCAGTTTGTATACTACTGACACTAATGAGAATGCATATGAGACACACAAAACACTCAAGTCAAGAGAATTTAAAGATTAGAGTAAGAAATCATCAAGAACATCTTGAAGATCACTAAGACACATGAATGAATGCATGCAATTGACACCAAACTTAACATGAGACACTAGACTCAAACAATAAATATTTTTGGATTTTATGACTTTGTAAATTTTTTTTGTGCTTTTTTCGAAAATTAAGTGGAAAAAGATATCAAAATTCTTAATGAGAATTCCAAGAATCATGCAATGTTTAGTCTAAGACTCTGGTCCAGGAATTAGACATGGCTTCACAGCTAGCCAAGCTTTCAAGGAAAGCTTCGGTCCAAAACACTAGACATGGTCAATGGCCAGCCAAGCCTTAGCAGATCACTGCTCCAAAAGCAAGATTGATAGAAATCAACAAGCTCTTGTGATGATAAGTTGAAACTTCGGTCCAATGGAATTAGACATGGCTTCACAGCCAGCCAGACTTCAACAAATCATCATGAAACTCTAGAATTCATTCTTAAGAACTCTGAAGAAAAAAATACCTAATCTAAGCAACAAGATGAACCGTCAGTTGTCCATACTCGAACAATCCCCGACAACGGCGCCAAAAACTTGGTGCACGAAATTGTGATCATTACAATTTCGCACAACTAACCAGCAAGTGTATTGGGTCGTCCAAGTAATAAACCTTACGCGAGTAAGGGTCGATCCCACAGAGATTGTTGGTATGAAGCAAGCTATGGTCACCTTGTAAATCTTAGTCAGGCAAACTCAAATGGGTATGGTGATATGCGAATAAAACATAAAGATAAAGATAGAGATACTTATGTAATTCATTGGTAGGAATTTCAGATAAGCGTATGAAGATGCCTTCCCTTCCGTCTCTCTGCTTTCCTACTGTCTTCATCCAATCCTTCTTACTCCTTTCCATGGCAAGCTTAAGCAAGGGTTTCACCGTTGTCAGTGGCTACCTCCCATCCTCTCAGTGGAAATGTTCAACGCACCCTGTCACGGCACGACTATCCATCTGTCGGTTCTCGATCAGGCCGGAATAGAATCCAGTGATTCTTTTGCGTCTGTCACTAACGCCCTGCCCTCAGGAGTTTGAAGCACGTCACAATCATTCAATCATTGAATCCTACTCAGAATACCACAGACAAGGTTAGACCTTCCGGATTCTCTTGAATGCTGCCATCAGTTCTAGCCTATACCACGAAGATTCCGGTTAAAGAATCCAAGAGATATTCACCCAATCGAAGGTAGAACGGAGGTGGTTGTCAGTCACACGTTCATAGGTGAGAATGATGATGAGTGTCACGGATCATCACATTCATCAAGTTGAAGAACAAGCGATATCTTAGAACAAGAACAAGCGGAATTGAGTAGAAGAACAGTAGTAATTGCATTAATACTCGAGGTACAGTAGAGCTCCACACCTTAATCTATGGTGTGTAGAAACTCCACCGTTGAAAATACATAAGAACAAGGTCTAGGCATGGCCATGAGGCCAGCCTCCCAATGATCAAAAGATCTAAAGATCAAAAGATTCCACCGATCAGAAGATTTTTAATACAATAGTAAAAGGTCCTACTTATAGAGAACTAGTAGCCTAGGGTGTACAGAGATGAGTAAATGACATAAAAATCCACTTCCGGGCCCACTTGGTGTGTGCTTAGGCTAAGCAATGAAGCATTTTCGTGTAGAGACTCCTCTTGGAGTTAAACGCCAGCTTTTATGCCAGTTTGGGCTTTTAACTCCCATTTTGGTGCCAGTTCCGGCGTTTAACGCTGGGATTTCTGAGGGTGACTTTGAACGCCGGTTTAGGCCATCAAATCTTTGGCAAAGTATGAACTATCATATGTTTCTGGAAAGCCCAGGAAGTCTGCTTTCCAACGCCGTTGAGAGCGCGCCAATTGGGTTTCTGTAGCTCTAGAAAATCCGCTTCGAGTGCAGGGAGGTCAGAATCCAACAGCATCTGCAGTCCTTTTCAGTCTCTGAATCAGATTTTTGCTCAGGTCCCTCAATTTCAGCCAGAAAATACCTAAAATCACAGAAAAACACACAAACTCATAGTAAAGTCCAGAAAAGTGATTTTTAACTAAAAACTAATAAAAATATACTAAAAACTAACTAGATCATACTAAAAACATACTAAAAACAATGCCAAAAAGCGTACAAATTATCCGCTCATCAGAAGGACTTTGAGCCAACGTTAGTGACACTTAACATTATCACTAACGTTGGCCAATGATCATAAGTGGCCACGTTAGAGTCCACGTTAACTTGGTTAACGTGGCCTCTAATGTCAATAAAGGGAAGGAAGCCAACGTTAGTGATGTTCAACATTGTCACCAACGTTGGCCTAAGGTGCAATGTGCCACGTTAACTTCCACGTTAACTTGGTTAACGTGGGAGCTAACGTGAGAGGCAAGAATGGTCGACAACGTTAGTGACACCCAACATTGTCATTAACGTTGGAAGCAACCACAAAACCCCAAGAGCCACGTTAACTTCTACGTTAACCTAGTTAACGTGGAAGCTAACGGCAATGAGTGAAAGATGAGCCAACGTTAGTGACACTCAACATTGTCACTAACGTTGGAAATGGTTTGCAAAGCCACGTTAACCTAGTTAACGTGGACTCTAACGAGAATAAGGGCATATTGGAATGTTAGTGACAATGTTAAGTGTCACTAACGTTCTCGAAGATTGGCACACCTACGTTAAAAGAGCCACGTTAACTTAAGAGCCACGTTAACTAAGTTAACGTGGACTCTAACGTAGGAAAGGGAGAGGCTCTCAACGTTATTGGAAAAGTTGAGTCCCAATAACGTGTGCGAAGGACAAAGAGGCAACGTTAGTGGCAACGTTTGTGCCACTAACGTTGAAGTTAACGTGGCCTTTACTTGGGTAAGAAACGTTAGTGAAAAAGTTGAATGACACTAACGTTTTCGAACCCATTTTCTCACTAAATGTTAAGACCTCTAACGTCTTGAGCTAAAGTCTCTGCCCACTTCACACTTTCTCTCTGCAAGTAAAAGCAAGCCCAAATAAAGAAAAGAACTGCTTCAAACTCAAGATCCAAAGGCCCAAGACTTGAAGAACCAACTAGAAGCTGGGAAGAGTAGTATATATAGGAGTAGCTTTGAATTGTTTGGGGGACGGACGGAGAGTTAGGAAATAGAACTACTCTTTGTATTTTACTTTCTCTGCACTTCTAGCTTTATCATGTATTCTCCATCTTTGATTTTGATTTCTAGAGCTATGAACAACTAAACCCCTTTCATTGGGTTAGGGAGCTCTGTTGTAATTTGATGGATCAATACTAGTTTTCATTATTCTTCTTCTATCTTTCCTCTTGATTTTACTTGAAAGCTTTCGATCTTCATCCAAATGGATAGTTATCTTGGAAAAGAAGCTATTCAAACTTGGATCTCTTCGGAACCTTGAAAGAGGAATGAAGAGATCAGCTAGAAATGCTTTCTCATGCTGGATCACATTGGGTGTGGATGGGTATGTGGCTATAACCCTCTCAACATTTGATTTGGGAAATGCATGTGGTATAATCAGTGACCATACTTCATCTCTTCTCATGAGCAATTGACCAAGGAATTGGCTATTGATCAAGATTTGAGAGATTGAACCACAAGAAATTGTTGTTCAATCACTTAAGATTGCCAAGGAGATCAATGAGTGCATTGATTGAGGAAGAGATGAGAATGAAATTGATCCGGAGAATGTAACATCTCCTGAGCCCAATGAACTCCCCATTTCTGATCTTACCCATTCTCTTTAATTTCTACAATTTACTTTTATGAGCAATTCCCCCACTCCCAATTACAATTCTGCAATTTACTTTCAGTCATTTACTTTCCCAGCCGTTTTATTTTTTGCAAGTACCAACTCTATTCATGGATTCGCTCAACTAGAACATTCCTCTAATTAAAGTTGTTTGATCAATCAATCCCTGTGGGATTCGACCTCACTCTATTGTGAGTTTTTACTTGGCGACAAATTCGGTACACTTGCCGAATAGAGATTTGTTGAGAGACAAGTTTTTCCCTGATCAGACGCCACTAAAGGTGGATTCATTCCTTGTTCTTATTTTTTTGCTTTTCGGTTTTTATGTTATGTGTTCATCTAGGTTTCGTGTCTCTACTTCATGATCATTAGTAGTTAGTAACTATGTCTTAAAGTTATGAATAATTCCATTAATCCTTCACCTCTCTTAAATAAAAAAATGTTTTTAATTCAAAAGAACAAGAAGTACATAAATTTCGAAAATTATCCTTGAATTTAATTTAATTATATTGATGTGGTGACAATACTTTATATTTTCTGAATGAATGCTTAAACAGTGCATATTTTTTATCTTGTTGTTTATGATTGTTAAAATTATTGGCTCTTGAAAGAATGATGAACAAAGAGAAATGTTATTGATGATCTGAAAAATCATAAATTTGATTCTTGAAGCAAGAAAAAGCAGTGAAAAAGAAAAAGCTTGCAAAAAAAAATTTTGCGAAAAAATAGAAAGAAAAAGAAAAAGCAAGCAGAAAAAGCCAATAGCCCTTAAAACCAAAAGGCAAGGGTAAAAAGGATCCAAGGCTTTGAGCATCAATGGATAGGAGGGCCCAAGGAAATAAAATCCAGGCCTAAGCGGCTAAATCAAGCTGTCCCTAACCATGTGCTTGTGGCATGCAGGTCCAAGAGAAAAGCTTGAGACTGAGTGGTTAAAGTCGTGATCCAAAGTAAAAAGAGTGTGCTTAATAGCTCTGGATACCTCTAATTAGGGACTCTAGCAAAGCTGAGTCACAATTTGAAAAGGTTCACCCAGTCATGTGTTTGTGGCATTTATGTATCTGGTGGTAATACTGGAAAACAAAGTGCTTAGGGCCACGGCCAAGACTCATAAGTAGCTGTGTTCAAGAATCAACATACTTAACTAGGAGAATCAATAACACTATCCAAAATTCTAAGTTCCTAGAGAAGCCAATCATTCTAAACTTCAAAGGAAAAAGTGAGATGCCAAAACTATTCAGAAGCAAAAAGCTACAAGTCCCGCTCATCTAATTATAATTAATATTCATTGATATTCTGGAATTTATAGTATATTCTCTTCTTTTTATCCTATTTGATTTTCAGTTGCTTGGGGACAAGCAACAATTTAAGTTTGGTGTTGTGATGAGCGGATAATTTATACGCTTTTTGGCATTGTTTTTAGGTAGTTTTTAGTAAGTTCAAGCTACTTTTAGGGATGTTTTCATTAGTTTTTATGTTAAATTCACATTTCTAGACTTTACTATGAGTTTGTGTGTTTTTCTGTGATTTCAGGTAATTTCTGGATGAAATTGAGGGACCTGAGCAAAACTCTGATAAGGAGGCTGACAAAGGACTGCTGATGCTATTGGAATCTGACTTCCCTGCACTCAAAATGGATTTTCTGGAGCTACAGAACTCCAAATGGCGCACTCTCAATGGCATTGGAAAGTAGACATCCAGAGTTTTCCAGCAATATATAATAGTTCATACTTTATTCGTGATTAGATGATGTAAACTGGCGCTCAACGCCAGTTCCATGTTGTTGTCTGGAGTCAAACGCCAGAAACACGTCACGGACCGGAGTTGAACGCCCAAAACAAGTTACAACTTGGCGTTCAACTCCAAAAGAAGCCTCAGCTCATGGATAGATCACGTTCAGCCCAAACATACACCAAGTGGGCCCTGGAAGTGGATTTATGCATCAATTACTTACTCCTGTAAACCCTAGTAGCTAGTTTAGTATAAATAGGATAGTTTACTATTGTATTAGACATCTGGGGATTGTATTATTCAATCTTTGGACGTTTAGTTCTCAGATCAGGGGGGCTGGCCATTCGGCCATGCCTGAACCTTTACCACTTATGTATTTTCAACGGTGGAGCTCTGCTGTACCTCAAGTTTTAATGCAATTACTACTGTTTCTATTCAATTCTCTTTATTCCTATTCTAAGATATTCGTTGCACTTCAACTTGATGAATGTGATGATCCGTGACACTCATCATCATTCTCACCTATGAACGCGCGTAATTGACAACCACTTCCATTCTACCTTAGGCCGGGCGCATATCTCTTGGATTCCTTAATCAGAATCTTGGTGGTATAAGCTAGAATTGATGGCGGCATTCATGGGAATCCGGAAGGTCTAACCTTGTCTGTGGTATTCCGAGTAGGATTCCGAAATTGAATGACTGTGACGAGCTTCAAACTCCTGAAGGCTGGGCGTTAGTGACAGACGCAAAAGAATCAAGGGATTCTATTCCAACCTGATTGAGAACCGACAGATGATTAGCCGTGCTGTGACAGAGCATTTGGACCTTTTTCACTGAGAGGATGGGATGTAGCCATTGACAACGGTGATGCCTACATACAGCTTGCCATGGAAAGGAGTAAGAAGGATTGAGGGAAGAAGTAGGAAAGTAGAAAAAGAAAGGGCCTGAAATTCCCACCATTAATTTACATAAGTATTTCTATCCCTTTATTTTATTTATCTTTTAAATATCTAATCCAATTACATTTGACTCTACCTGACTGGGATTTACAAGATGACCATAGCTTGCTTCATACCAACAATCTCCGTGGGATCGACCGTTACTCACGTAAGGTATTACTTGGACGACCCAGTGCACTTGCTGGTTAGTTGTGCGAAGTTGTGAACCATGGTATTGGCACCAGGTTTTTGGCGCCATTGCCAGGAAGAAAAGAGCAATGAATTTTACAAAATACATAAACATATGAATCACAATTTCGTCCACCACCACCACATATAATTAATTAGAATTTTCCTTATTAAATACTCAAAAAATATAAATTGCCTCTTTATTCTAAAAATCTACTATTTTATTCATGTTTGAGGATGATGAGAAAAATAAATTATAACTTAATTGAAAATAAAATCAAAATAGATATACTAATTACCTCTACTTATATATAACTTCTAAGGTAAATTCCTATAATAACAATTATCACAAAGTTAAAGCTAAAATTAGAACTCAACAACCTTTATTTTGGGAAGTGGATGTTCCTCTAGTCTGTGGGGTGCTTGGTCCTTCAAGAGAAAATTTTTTACGCTTCAGTTCCTTTAAGTCACGCCCTTGCTCTTCTTGTTCCCTAAGCAATTTGCAAAGCATGCTATTTTGATTATTCTGTTCATCCTTTATTTGGTTCACAGCTTCTTGCAACTTGGTAACAGATGCTTCAAGATGTTCCCAATATTCAAATTGAGGGATTTCTAGGAGGAATTCCTGTGCTCTCTTCTTGATGGTGTCATCCTGCGCTTGTTGTTTTTCCATTGATATTTTGGTGATTGGTCGCTCAACTGAGACATACTCAGTTATTCCCATCTTTACTCCAGCATCTTTACATAGCATATAGATTAAGCTTGGATAAGCCAATTTGGCATCATTGGAGTTCTTGTTTTCTATTTTGTAAAGTTCACACGAAATTAGCTGATGAACTTCCACTTCTCTTCCCAACATAATACAGTGGATCATCACTGCTCTTTTAACAGTGACTTCAGAACGGTTGCTAGTGGGCAATATCAAATGCCCAATGAAGTCCAGCCAGCCACTGGCTATTGGTTTGAGATTTTCTCTCTTGAGTTGATTTGGGACGCCTATGGTGCTTGTGGTTCACCTGGCTCCAAGGATGCATATATCCTCTAGAATCTTGTCCAGGCCCTTGTTTGTTCTCATCATTCTCCTATTAAAGGAGTCTGGGTCATCTTTCAGCTATGGCAGCTTAAAGATCTCCCTGATTTTGTCAGGGTGGATGTGAACAATCTTTCCTCTGACCAAGGTTCGATAGTCATAGAGGGCAATTTCAGATATTCTCTGCCTATCTGTTTGCCACAGATTAGCGTAGAACTCCTAAACTCCCACTTTTGTTTCAGGATTAGCTAGGATTTCTAGTTCCTATTTCTAATTTGCTCTTGGATCTCCGGATATTCATCTTCTTTCAGATCGAATTTGACTTCTGAGATCACTGACCTTAGACCCATTATTTTGTAGTGATGGTCCGAATGTTCTTTGGTTAAGAACTTCCCTTGATTCAAAAGTGATTTTGGAATACTCTCTTTCTTGCCTCTTGGAGTGGGTTGTTTTCCTTTAGGAGCAATGATCTTAGTGGGTATGATTTAGTGATCACGGATAAATACATCAAACTTAGAGGTTTGCTTGTTCTCAAGCAAAAGAAAAGAAATGAGAGGGATAGAAGGAGAGCTAGTTTCGAATGGTGGATGAGAGGAGGGAGGCCGAATGTGGTTTTAAAAGGAGGGGGGTGGGTTTTCAAAAATTTTGAAGGAAGATAAGATAGAAGATATGATTTATAAAAGATAAATATGAAAAGAAAAAGATATAATTTAAAATTAAAAAGTTGTGAATGATATTTGAAAAAGATAAATCTGAATTTTTTATTTTGAAAAAGATTTTAAAAGATAATCTGAATTAAAAAATATCGCAATTTGAAAAATAGTTGGATTGGATTGGAAAAGGATTTGTGTTTATGAATTAAGATGCATTTGATATTTTTGAGAAAGGGATTTTAGAAATTATGATTAAAATTTTTGGAATTGAAGGATGAGATTTTGTAACATGTTTATGCAAGAAATCATGAATTGAAATATAAAAATTTTGAAAAATGTGAATTAAAAATGAAATTACCTCCTCCCCACAATCCTGGCATTTAAATGCCCAAACACTGCATGTTTTGGGCGTTTAACGCCCATGTGTAGTTTCTCCTGGGCGTTCAACGCCCAGCTGTTGCTTCTAGCTGGCGTTGAACGCTAGGAACTCCCTTGTCACTGGGCATTTTTCTGAACGCCCAGGACGCTATAAATCTGGCGTTGAACGCCAGAAGGTGCTTCTTTCTGGAGTTCAACGCCCAGTAGATGCTTCTTTTAGGCGTTTAATGCCCCGAAACAGCTCTTATTGGCTTTTTCGCACCAGTGAGCTTCTTTTTGCTATTTTTATCCTCTGAATCCTTCTGTAACTCTGTGAACTCAAGCAATTGCTATTTTACCTTGAAGATAATTGACATATACCTGTAAAAATTAATTAATTAACAAATAAACTTTGTAAATGGCTGGGTTGCCTCCCAGCAAGCGCTTCTTTATTGTCTTTAGCTGGACTATTACTGAGCTTTAATCCAGTCTCAGTTTTAAGCATTCTTGCTCAAAATTGCTTTCAAGATAATGTTTAACTCTCTGTCCATTAACAATGAACTTTTTGTTAGAATCATTATTCCGAAGCTCTACATATCCATATGGTGACACACTTGTAATCACATATGGACCTTTCCACCGGGATTTCAATTTTCCGGGGAACAATCTGAGCCTAGAATTAAACAGCAAAACTTTCTACCTTGGCTCAAAGACTCTGGATGACAACTTATTATCATGCCATCCTTTTGCTTTCTCTTTGTAAATTTTTGCATTTTTGAAAGCATTGAGTCTGAATTCCTCTAGCTCATTTAACTAGAGCAATTATTTTTCTCCAGCTAACTTGGCATCAAGGTTTAAGAATCTGGTTGCCCAATAAGCCTTGTGCTCCAGTTCCACTGGCAAGTGACAGACTTTTCTATACACAAGCTGGTATGGAGAAGTTCCTATAGGAGTCTTGAATGCTATTCTGTATGCCCACAGAGCATCATCCAAGCTTCTTGCCCAATCCCTTCTATGGTTAATCACAGTCCGTTCCAGGATTCTTTTAAGTTCTCTATTAGAGACTTCAGCTTGCCCATTTGTCTGTGGATGATATGCAGTGGCCACCTTGTGGCTAACTCCATATCGAACCAAAGCAGAGTAAAGCTGTTTATTGCAGAAATGAGTGCCCCCATCACTGATTAGTACTCTTGGAATACCAAATCTGCTGAAGATATATTTCTGGAGGAATTTCAGCACTGTCTTAGTATCATTAGTGGGTGTTGCTATAGCTTCCACCCATTTGGATACATAATCCACTGCTACCAAAATATAAGTGTTTGAGTATGATGGTGGGAATGGCCCCATGAAGTCAATACCCCATACATCAAACAACTCAATCTCCAAGATCCCTTGTTGAGGCATGGCATAACTGTAAGGAAGATTGCCAGATCTTTGGCAACTGTCACAATTAAGTACAAACACTCGGGAGTCTTTATAGAGAGTAGGCCAGTAGAAGCCATATTGGAGGACTCTTGTGGCTGTTCGCTCACTTCCAAAATGTCCTCCATACTGTGATCCATGGCAATGCCAGAGGATCTTCTGTGCTTCTTCTTTAGGCACACATCTACGGATTACTCCGTCTGCACATCTCTTGAAGAGATATGGTTCATCCCAAAGATAGTATTTTGCATCAGTAATCAATTTCTTTGATTGCTGCCTACTGTACTCTTTGGGTATGAATCTAACTGCCTTGTAGTTTGCAATGTCTGCAAACCATGGCACTTCCTGGATGGCAAAGAGTTGCTCATCCAGAAAGTTTTCAGAGATCTCAGTAAGAGGGAGGGACGCCCCTTCTACTGGTTCTATTCGGGACATGTGATCTGCTACTTGATTCTCTGTCCCTTTTCTGTCTCATATTTCTATATCAAACTCTTGCAGAAGCAACACCCATCTGATGAGTCTGGGTTTTGAATCCTGCTTTGTGAGTAGATATTTAAGAGCAGCATGGTCAGTGTACACAATCACTTTTGATCCTACTAAATAAGATCTGAATTTGTCAATGGCATAAACCACTGTAAGTAACTCTTTTTTTGTGGTTGTGTAGTTCTTCTGTGCATCATTTAAAACACGACTGGCATAGTAAATGACATGCAGAAGCCTGTCATGCCTGCACCAATGGCATGGTCACTGGCATCACACATTAGTTCAAATGGTAATGTCCAGTCTGGTGCAGAGATGACTGGTGCTGTGACCAGCTTAGCTTTCAGAGTCTCGAACGCCTGCAGACACTCCTTATCAAAGATAAATGGCGTGTCAGTAGCTAGCAGATTACTCAGAGGTTTGGCGATTTTTGAAAAATCCTTTATAAACCTCCTATAAAATCCTGCATGCCCTAGAAAGCTTCTGATTGCCTTAACATTGGCAGGTGGTGGTAATTTTTCAATTACCTCTACCTTAGCTTGATCCACTTCTATTCCCTTGTTCGAAAATTTGTGCCCAAGGACAATTCCTTCAGTCACCATAAAGTGACATTTCTCCCAGTTTAAAACCAGGTTAGTCTCTTGGCACCTCTTTAGAACAAGTGCTAGATGGTCAAGACAGGAGCTGAATGAGTCTCCAAATACTGAAAAGTCATCCATGAAGACTTCCAGAAATTTTTCCACCATATCAGAGAAAATTGAGAGCATGCACCTTTGAAAGATTCCAGGTGCATTGCACAGACCAGCATGCAAATACTCCGGATGGACATGTGAATGCTGTTTTCTCTTGATCCTGGGGATCTACTGCAATTTGATTATAACCTGAATATCCATCCAGAAAGCAGTAGTATTCATGACCTGCTTCTAGCATCTGGTTTATGAAGGGTAAAGGAAAATGATCCTTTCTGGTAGCTGTATTGAGCCTTCTATAATCAATACACATACGCCACCCTGTAACTGTTCTTGTAGCAACTAGTTCATTTTTTTCATTATGAACCACTGTCATGCCACCTGATGAGCGGATAATTTGTACGCTTTTTGGCATTATTTTTAGTATGTTTTTAGTATGTTCTAGTTAGTTTTTAGTATATTTTTATTAGTTTTTAGTTAAAATTCACTTTTCTAGACTTTACTATGAGTTTGTGTGTTTTTCTGTGATTTCAGGTATTTTCTGGCTGAAATTGAGGGACTTGAGCAAAAATCTGATTCAGAGACTAAAAAGGACTGCAGATGCTGTTGGATTCTGACCTCCCTGCACTCGAAGTGGATTTTCTGGAGCTAGAGAAGCCCAATTGACGTGCTCTCAACGGCGTTGGAAAGTAGACATTCTGGGCTTTTCAGCAATGTATAATAGTCCATACTTTGCCTGAGATTTGATGGCCCAAACCAGCGTTCCAAATCAGCTCAAGAATGCCCGGCGTTAAACGCCGGAACTGGCACAAGAATGGGAGTTAAACGCCCAAACTGGCACAAAAGCTGGCGTTTAACTCCAAGAGAAGTCTCTACACGAAAATGCTTCAATGCTCAGCCCAAGCATACACCAAGTGGGCCCGGAAGTGGATTTTTATGTCATTTACTCATCTCTGTAAACCTAGGCTACTAGCTCTCTATAAATAGGACCTTTTACTATTGTATTTTAATATTGGTAGCTATATTTATTCTTATGATATCTTAGATCTTTGGGAGGCTGGCCTCACGTCCATGCCTAGACCTTGTTCTTATGTATTTTCAACGGTGGAGTTTCTACACACCATAGATTAAGGTGTGGAGCTCTGCTGTGAACAATACTTTTCACAACTCTCATAATCCCCGGTCATGAACCCCAAAAACTTGGTGTTCAATACCATGGCATTACACAACTTCGCCCAACTAACCAACAAGTGCACTGGGTCGTCCAAGTAATAAACCTTACGCGAGTAAGGGTCGATCCCACGGAGATTGTTAGTATGAAGCAAGCTATGGTCATCTTGTAAATCTTAGTCAGGCAAACTCAAATGGATATGGTGATGAACGCATAAAAACATAAAGATAGAGATAGAGATACTTATGTAATTCATTGGTAGGAACTTCAGACAAGCGTATGAAGATGCCTTCCCTTCCGTCTCTCTGCTTTCCTACTGTCTTCATCCAATCCTTCTTACTCCTTTCCATGGCAAGCTTATGTAGGGTTTCACCGTTGTCAGTGGCTACCTCCCATCCTCTTAGTGAAAGCGTTCCTATGCTCTGTCACAGCATGGCTAATCATCTGTCGGTTCTCGGTCAGGCCGGAATAGAATCCAGCGATTCTTTTGCGTCTGTCACTAACGCCCCGCCTGCTAGGAGTTTGAAGCACGTCACAGTCATTCAATCATTGAATCCTACTCAGAATACCACAGACAAGGTTAGACCTTCCGGATTCTCTTGAACGCCGCCATCAGTTCTAGCCTATACCACGAAGACTCTGATCTCACAGAATGGTTGGCTCGGTTGTCAGGCGAGCACTCGGTTGTCAGGCGATCAACCATGCATCGTGCAATCAGGAATCCACGAGATATTCACCCAATCGAAGGTAGAGCGGAGGTGGTTGTCAGTCACACGTTCATAGGTGAGAATGATGATGAGTGTCACGGATCATCACATTCATCAAGTTGAAGAACAAGTGATATCTTAGAACAAGAACAAGCGGAATTGAATGGAAGAACAATAGTAATTTCATTAATACTCGAGGTACAGCAGAGCTCCACACCTTAATCTATGGTGTGTAGAAACTCCACCGTTGAAAATACATAAGTATAAGGTCTAGGCATGGCCGTGAGGCCAGCCTCCCAATGATCTAAGAACTAGGTGTCCAAAGATGATCTAGAGATCTAGAGTGATCAAAAGATGAAAATACAATAGTAAAAGGTCCTACTTATAGAAAACTAGTAGCCTAGGGTGTACAGAGATGAGTAAATGACATAAAAATCCACTTCCGGGCCCACTTGGTGTGTGCTTGGGCTGAGCAATGAAGCATTTTCGTGTAGAGACGCTTCTTGGAGTTAAACGCCAGCTTTAGTGCCAGTTTGGGCGTTTAACTCCCATTTGGATGCCAGTTCCAGCGTTTAACGCTGGGATTTCTGAGGGTGACTTTGAACGCCGGTTTGGGCCATCAAATCTTGGGCAAAGTATGGACTATCATATATTGCTGTGAAGCCCAGGATGTCTACGTTCCAACGCCGTTGAGAGCGTGCCAATTGGGCTTCCGTAGCGCAAGAAAATCCACTTCGAGTGCAGGGAGGTCAGAATCCAACAGCATCTGCAGTCCTTTTTAGTCTCTGAATCAGATTTTTGCTCAGGTCCCTCAATTTCAGCCAGAAAATACCTGAAATCACAGAAAAACACACAAACTCATAGTAAAGTCCAGAAAAGTGAATTTTAACTAAAAACTAATAAAAATATACTAAAAACTAACTATATCATACCAAAAACATACTAAAAACAATGCCAAAAAGCGTACAAATTATCCGCTCATCACAACACCAAACTTAAATTGTTGCTTGTCCTCAAGCAACTGAAAATCGAATAAGATAAAAAGAAGAGAATATGCAATGAATTCCAAAAACATCTATGAAGATCAGTATTAATTAGATGAGCGGGGCTTTTAGCTTTATGCCTCTGAATAGTTTTGGCATCTCACTCTATCCTTTGAAATTCAGAATGATTGGCTTCTTTAGGAACTCAGAATCCAGATAGTGTTATTGATTCTCCTAGTTAAGTATGATGATTCTTGAACATAGCTACTTATTGAGTCTTGGCCGTGGCCCAAAGCACTCTGTCTTCCAGTATTACCACCGGATACATACATGCCACAGACACATAATTGGGTGAACCTTTTCAGATTGTGACTCAGCTTTGCTAGAGTCCCCAACTAGAGGTGTCCAGGGTTCTTAAGCACACTCATATTGCCTTGGATCACAACTTTATTTCTCTTTATCTTTTTCTCTTTTTTTTTTCGAAATTTTTCTCTCTTTTTTTTCGTTTTTCTTCTCTTCTTCTTCTTTTTTTTTCATTGCTTTTTCTTGCTTCAAGAATCATTTTTATGATTTTTCAGATCCTCAGTAACATGTTTCCTTTTTCATCATTCTTTCAAGAGCCAACATTAATGAACCACAAATTCAAAAGACATATGCACTGTTTAAGCATACATTCAGAAAACAAGAGTTTGCCACCACATCAAAATAATCAAACTGTTATAAAATTCAAAATTCATGCAATTCTTTTCTTTTTCAATTAAGCACAAAAATTTTTTATTTAAGAAAGGTGATGGATTCATAGGACATTCATAACTTTAAGGCATAGACACTAAGACACTAATGATCACAAGACACAAACATGGACAAACATAAGCATTAATTTTCGAAAAAAAAAACAGAAAAATAAAGAACAAGGAAATTAAGGAACGGGTCCACCTTAGTGATGGCGGCTCTTTCTTCCTCTTGAAGATCCTATGGAGTGCTTGAGCTCCTCAATGTCTCTTCCTTGTCTTTGTTGCTCCTCTCTCATGATTCTTTGATCTTCTCTAATTTCATGGAGGATGATGGAGTGTTCTTGGTGCTCCACCCTTAGTTGTCCCATGTTGGAACTCAATTCTCCTAGGGAGGTGTTTAGTTGCTCCCAATAGTTTTGTGGAGGAAAGTGCATCCCTTGAGGTATCTCAGGGATCTCATGATGAGTGGGGTCTCTTGTGTGCTCCATCCTCTTCTTAGTGATGGGCTTGTCCTCATCAATGGGGGTGTCTCCCTCTTTGTCAACTCCCACTGAATAACAGAGGTGACAAATGAGATGAGGAAAGGCTAACCTTGCCAAGGTAGAGGACTTGTCCGCCACCTTATAGAGTTCTTGGGCTATAACCTCATGAACTTCTATTTCTTCTCCAATCATGATGCTATGGATCATGATAGCCCGGTCTATAGTAACTTCGGACCGGTTGCTAGTGGGAATGATTGAGCGTTGTATAAACTCTAACCATCCTCTAGCCATGGGTTTGAGGTCATGCCTTCTCAATTGAACCGGCTTTCCTCTTGAATCTCTCTTCCATTGGGCGCCCTCTTCACATATGACTGTGAGGACTTGGTCCAACCTTTGATCAAAGTTGACCCTTCTAGTGTAAGGATGTTCATCTCCTTGCATCATGGGCAAGTTGAATGCCAACCTTACACTTTCCGGACTAAAATCAAAGTATTTCCCCCGAACCATAGTAAGATAATTCTTTGGATTCGGGTTCACACTTTGATCATGGTTCTTAGTGATCCAAGCATTGGCATAGAACTCTTGAACCATCAAGATTCCGACTTGTTGAATGGGGTTGGTAAGAACTTCCCAACCTCTTCTTTGGATCTCATGTCGGATCTCCGGATATTCACCCTTTTTGAGTGAAAAAGGGACCTCGGGGATCACCTTCTTCAAGGCCACAACTTCATAGAAATGGTCTTGATGCACCCTTGAGATGAATCTTTCCATCTCCCATGACTCGGAGGTGGAAGCCTTTGCCTTCCCTTTCCTCTTTCTAGAGGTTTCTCCGGCCTTGGATGCCATAAATGGTTATGGAAAAACAAAAAGCAATGCTTTTGGGTTTGGGTGGGAAAGTGGTTTGAATTTGAATGGTGAGGTAGGTGGGGTTTTATGAAGGATGGATGTGAGTGGTGAAGAGAAAGATGGGATTTGATAGGTGAAGGGTTTTTGGGGAAGAGGTATTGAGGTGATTGGTGAATGGGTGAAGAAGAGAGAGAGAGTGGTAGGGTAGGTGGGGATCCTGTGGGGTCCACAGATCCTGAGGTGTCAAGGAAAAGTCATCCCTGCACCAAATGGCAAGCAAAATCTCGTTTTGTGCCAATTCTGGCGTTAAACGCCGGGCTGGTGCCCAGTTCTGGTGTTTAACGCCAGCTTCTTTCCCATTTCTGGCGTTTAACGCCAGTCTGGTGCCCCTTTCTGGCGTTAAACGCCCAGAATGGTGCCAGACTGGGCGTTAAACGCCCAACAGCTAACCTCACTGGCGTTTAAACGCCAGTGGGTGCGTCCTCCAGGGTGTGCTATTTTTCTTCCTGTTTTTCATTCTGTTTTTGCTTTTTTCATTAATTTTGTGACTTCTCATGATCATCAACCTACAAAAAAGATAAAATAACAAAAGAAAAATAGTTAATCATAAAACATTGGGTTGCCTCCCAACAAGCGCTTCTTTAATGTCAGTAGCTTGACAGAGGACTCTCATGGAGCCTCACAGATACTCAGAGCCATGTTGGAACCTCCCAACACCAAACTTAGAGTTTGAATGTGGGGGTTCAACACCAAACTTAGAGTTTGGTTGTGGCCTCCCAACACCAAACTTAGAGTTTGACTGTGGGGGCTCTGTTTGGCTCTGTTTTGAGGGAAGCTCTTCATGCTTCCTCTCCATGATGACAGAGGGATATCCTTGGGCCTTAAACACCAAAGATTCTTCATTCACTTGAATGATCAACTCTCCTCTATCAACATCAATCACAGCCTTTGCTGTGGCTAGGAAGGGTCTGCCAAGGATGATAGATTCATCCATGCACTTCCCAGTCTCTAGGACTATGAAATCAGTAGGGATGTAATGGTTTTCAACTTTAACCAGAACATCCTCTACAAGTCCATGGGCTTGTTTTCTTGAGTTGTCTGCCATCTCTAGTGAGATTTTTGCAGCATACACCTCAGAGATCCCTAACTTCTCCATTACAGAGAGAGGCATGAGGTTTACACTTGACCCTAAGTCACACAGGGCCTTCTTGAAGGTCATGGTGCCTATGGTACAAGGTATTGAAAAACTTCCCAGGATCCTGCCTCTTTTGGGGCAGTTTCTGCCTAGACAAGTCATCCAGTTCTTTGGTGAGCAAAGGGGGTTCATCCTCCCAAGTCTCATTTCCAAATAACTTGTCATTCAACTTCATGATTGCTCAAAGGTATTTAGCAACTTGCTCCTCAGTGACATACTCATCCTCTTCAGAGGAAGAATACTCATCAGAGCTCATGAACGGCAGAAGTAAGTCCAATGGAATCTCTATGGTCTCAGTTTGAGCCTCAGATTCCCATGGTTCCTCATTGGGGAACTCATTGGAGGCCAGTGGACGCCCAGTGAGGCCTTCCTCAGTGGCGTTCACTGCCTCTTCTTGCTCCCAAAATTCGGCCATGTTGATGGCCTTGCACTATCCTTTTGGATTTTCTTCTGTATTGCTTGGAAGAGTACTAGGAGGGAGTTCAGTAATTTTCTTGCTCAGCTGACCTACTTGTCTCTCCAAATTTCTAATGGAGGACCTTGTTTCAGTCATGAAACTTTGAGTGGTTTTGATCAGATCAGAGACCATGGTTGCTAAGTCAGAGTTATTCTGCTTAGAACTCTCTGTCTGTTGCTGAGAAGATGATGGAAAAGGCTTGCTATTGCTAAACCTGTTTCTTCCACCATTATTGTTGTTGAAACCTTGTTGAGGTCTCTGTTGATCCTTCCATGAGAGATTTGGATGATTCCTCCATGAAGGATTATAGGTGTTTCCATAGGGTTCTCCCATGTAATTCACCTCTTCCATTGAAGGGTTCTCAAGATCATAAGCTTCTTCCTCAGATGAAGCTTCCTTAGTACTGCTCGGTGCATTTTGCATTCCAGACAGACTTTGAGAAATCATATTGACTTGTTGAGTCAATATTTTATTCTGAGCCAATATGGCATTCAGAGTGTCAATCTCAAGAACTCCTTTCTTCTGACTAGTCCCATTGTTCACAGGATTTCTTTCAGTAGTGTACATGAATTGGTTATTTGCAACCATTTCACTCAGTTCTTGAGCTTCAGTAGGCGTCTTCTTCAGATGAAGAGATCCTCCTGCAGAGCTGTCCAAAGACATCTTGGATAGTTCAGAGAGACCATCATAGAAAATACCTATGATGCTCCATTCAGAAAGCATATCAGAAGGACACTTTCTGATTAATTGTTTGTATCTTTCCCAAGCTTCATAGAGGGATTCTCCTTCCTTCTGTCTGAAGGTTTGGACTTCCACTCTAAACTTACTCAATTTTTGAGGTGGAAAGAAATTTGCCAAGAAGGCATTGACTAGCTTTTCCCAAGAGTCCAGGCTTTCTTTAGGTTGTGAGTCCAACCATGTCCTAGCTCTGTCTCTTACAGCAAAAGGGAATAGCATAAGTCTGTAGACCTCAGGTTCAACCCCATTAGTCTTGACAGTGTCACAGATTTGCAAGAATTCAGCTAAAAACTGATGAGGATCTTCCAATGGAAGTCCATGGAACTTGCAATTCTGTTGTATTAGATAAACTAATTGAGGCTTAAGCTCAAAGTTGTTTGCTCCAATGGCAGGGATAGAGATGCTTCTCCCATAGAAATCGGGAGTAGGTGCAGTAAAGTCACCCAGCACCTTCCTTGCATTGTTGGCATTGTTGTTGTTTTCGGCTGCCATAGGTTCTTCTTCTTTGAAGAATTCGGTCAGTTCCTCTAAAGAGAGTTGTGCTTTGGCTTCTCTTAGCTTTCTCTTCAAGGTCCTTTCAGGTTCAGGGTCTGCCTCAACAAGAATGCTTTTGTCTTTGCTCCTGCTCATAAGAAAGAGAAGAGAACAAGAAAAGGTGGAATCCTCTATGTCACAGTATAGAGATTCCTTGAAGTGTCAGAGGAAAAGAAAGTAGAAGACAGAAGTAGAAAATTCGAACTTATCAAAGAAGATGGAGTTCGAATTTTGCATTAAGGGATAGTGTTAGTCCATAAATAGAAAGACGTGAGAAGAAGGGAAGTAATTTTTGAAAATTAAGTAAAAGATTTTGAAAACATTTTTGAAAAAACATTACTTAATTTTTGAAAATGAAAGTGGGAAAGAAATAAAGTGATTTTTGAAAAAGATTTTGAAATTAGAAATCAAAAAGATTTGATTGAAAACTATTTTGAAAAAGATGTGGTTTAAGAAGATTTGATTAGTTTTAAAAAAAAGATGTGATTGAGAAGATATGATTTGAAAAACATTTTAAAAAGATTTGATTTTGAAAATTAAAAACTTGGCTAACAAGAAAAGATATGATTCAAACATTAAACCTCTCTCAACAGAAAAGGCAACATACTTGAAATGTTGAATCAAATCATTAATTGGTAGCAAGTATCTTTGAAAATGGAAAGAAATTGATTTTGAAAAAGATTTGATTGAAAAATTGATTTGAAAAAGATTTGATTTTAAAAAGATTTTGAAAACTTAAAAAAAATTTGATTTGAAAACAAAATCTTCCCTTTTAGCCATCCTGGCGTTAAACGCCCAGAATGGTGCACATTCTGGCGTTTAACGCCCAAAACTATACCCTTTTGGGCGTTAAACGCCCAACCAAGTACCCTGGCTGGCGTTTAAACGCCAGTCTGTCTTCCTTACTGGGCGTTTTAAACGCCCAGCTTTTTTCTGTGCAATTCCTCTGCTGTATGTTCTGAATCTTCAATTCTCTGTATGATTGACTTGAGAAGACACAAAGTAAAAATATTTTTGGATTTTTAATAATTAGGACAAATCAAAATGCAATAAGAATCAAATAACAATGCATGCAAGACACCAAACTTAGTAGTTTGTATACTACTGACACTAACAAAATGAGAATGCATATGAGACACACAAAACACTCAAGTCAATTGAATTCAAATATCAGAGCACGAAAATCATTAAGAATTACTTGAAGATCCTTAAGACACATGAATGAATGCATGCGATTGACACCAAACTTAACATGAGACACTAGACTCAAGCAAGAAATTTTTGGATTTTATGATTTTTTTGATTTTTTTGTGTTTTTCGAAAATTAAATGGAAAAAGGTATCAAAATTCTTAATGAGAATTACAGGAATCAGTGCAATGCTAGTCTAAGACTCCGGTCCAGGAATTAGACATGGCTTCACAGCCAGCCAAGCTTTCAAAGAAAGCTTCGGTCCAAAATACTAGACATGGCCAAAGGCCAGCCAAGCCTTAGCAGATCACTGCTCCAAAAGCAAGATTGATAGAAATCAACAAGCTCTTGTGATGATAAGTTGAAACCTCGGTCCAATGAAATTAGACATGGCTTCACAGCCAGCCAGACTTCAACAAATCATCATGAAACTCTAGAATTCCTCTTCAAGAATTTCGAAAAAAAATAAATACCTAATCTAAGCAACAAGATGAACCTTCAGTTGTCCAAACTGAACAATCCCCGGCAACGGCGCCAAAAACTTCGTGCGCGAAATTGTGAACAATACTTTTCACAACTCTCATAATCCCCGGTCATGAACCCCAAAAACTTGGTGTTCAATACCATGGCATTACACAACTTCGCACAACTAACCAGCAAGTGCACTGGGTCGTCCAAGTAATAAACCTTACGCGAGTAAGGGTCGATCCCACGGAGATTGTTAGTATGAAGCAAGCTATGGTCATCTTGTAAATCTTAGTCAGGCAAACTCAAATGGATATGGTGATGAACGCATAAAAACATAAAGATAGAGATAGAGATACTTATGTAATTCATTGGTAGGAACTTCAGACAAACGTATGAAGATGCCTTCCCTTCCGTCTCTCTGCTTTCCTACTGTCTTCATCCAATCCTTCTTACTCCTTTCCATGGCAAGCTTATGTAGGGTTTCACCGTTGTCAGTGGCTACCTCCCATCCTCTCAGTGAAAGCGTTCCTATGCTCTGTCACAGCATGGCTAATCATCTGTCGGTTCTCGGTCAGGCGGAATAGAATCCAGCGATTCTTTTGCGTCTGTCACTAACGCCCCGCCTGCTAGGAGTTTGAAGCACGTCACAGTCATTCAATCATTGAATCCTACTCAGAATACCACAGACAAGGTTAGACCTTCCGGATTCTCTTGAACGCCGCCATCAGTTCTAGCCTATACCACGAAGACTCTGATCTCACGGAATGGTTGGCTCGGTTGTCAGGCGAGCACTCGGTTGTCAGGCGATCAACCATGCATCGTGCAATCAGGAATCCACGAGATATTCACCCAATCGAAGGTAGAACGGAGGTGGTTGTCAGTCACACGTTCATAGGTGAGAATGATGATGAGTGTCACGGATCATCACATTCATCAAGTTGAAGAACAAGTGATATCTTAGAACAAGAACAAGCGGAATTGAATGGAAGAACAATAGTAATTGCATTAATACTCGAGGTACAGCAGAGCTCCACACCTTAATCTATGATGTGTAGAAACTCCACCGTTGAAAATACATAAGTATAAGGTCTAGGCATGGCCGTGAGGCCAGCCTCCCAATGATCTAAGAACTAGGTGTCCAAGGATGATCTAGAGATCTAGAGTGATCAAAAGATGAAAATACAATAGTAAAAGGTCCTACTTATAGAAAACTAGTAGCCTAGGGTGTACAGAGATGAGTAAATGACATAAAAATCCACTTCTGGGCCCACTTGGTGTGTGCTTAGGCTGAGCAATGAAGCATTTTCGTGTAGAGACTCTTCTTGGAGTTAAACGCCAGCTTTAGTGCCAGTTTGGGCGTTTAACTCCCATTTGGGTGCCAGTTCCAGCGTTTAACGCTGGGATTTCTGAGGGTGACTTTGAACGCCGGTTTGGGCCATCAAACTTTGACTTTTCTGGACTATCATATATTGCTGGAAAGCCCAGGATGTCTACTTTCCAAAGCCGTTGAGAGCGCGCCAATTGGGCTTCTGTAGCTCCAGAAAATCCACTTCGAGTGCAGGGAGGTCAGAATCCAACAGCATCTGCAGTCCTTTTTAGTCTCTGAATCAGATTTTTGCTCAGGTCCCTCAATTTCAGCCAGAAAATACCTGAAATCACAGAAAAACACACAAACTCATAGTAAAGTCTAGAAAAGTGAATTTTAACTAAAAACTAATAAAAATATACTAAAAACTAACTATATCATACCAAAAACATACTAAAAACAATGCCAAAAAGCGTACAAATTATCCGCTCATCAATACGCTTATCTGAAATTCCTACCAATGAATTACATAAGTATTTCTATCTTTATCTTTATGTTTTATTCATACATCATCCATAACCATTTGAGTTTGCCTAACTAAGATTTACAAGGTGACCATAGCTTGCTTCATACCAATAATCTCTATGGGATCGACCCTTACTCGCGTAAGGTTTATTACTTGGACGACCCAGTACACTTGCTGGTTAGTTGTGTGAAGTTGTGTTTATGCCATGGTATTGAACACCAAGTTTTTGGATTCATCACCGGGGATTATTTGAGTTTTGAAAAGAAGAGATCACAATTTCGTGCACCACCACCTTTCTTGGGGATGACTTGGAAAGGACTTACCCAGGGGCTATCAGAAATAGGATAAATAATCCCAGCCTCTACTAATTTAGTGACCTCCTTCTGCACCACCTCCTTCATGGCTGGATTCAGCCGCCTTTGTGGTTGAACCACTGGCTTAGCGTCACCCTCCAATAGGATCTTGTGCATGCATCTGGCTGGGCTAATGCCCTTAAGATTACTGATGGACCACCCAAGAGCTGTCTTGTGTGTCCTTAGCACTTGAATTAGTGCTTCTTCTTCCTGTGGCTCTAAGGTAGAGCTTATGATAACAGGAAAGGTATTACCTTCTCCCAGAAATGCATATTTCAGGGATGGTGGTAATGGTTTGAGCTTGGGTTTGGGAGGTTTCTCTTCTTCCTGAGGGGTTTTCAGAGGTTCTATTATTCTCTCTGGTTCCTCCAGATCAGGCTGAACATCTTTAAAGATATCCTCTAGCTCTGATTCGAGACTCTCAGTCATATTGACCTCTTTTACTAGAGAGTCAATAATATCAATGCTCATGCAGTCATTTTGGGTGTTTGGATGCTACATAGCTTTGACAACATTCAACTTAAACTCGTCCTCATTGACTCTCAGGGTCACTTCCCCTTTTTGGATGTCAATGAGGGTTCGTCCAGTTGCTAGGAAAGGTTTTCCTAGAATGAGAGTTGCACTCTTGTGCTCCTCCATTTCCAGCACCACAAAGTAAGTGGGAAAGGCAAATGGCCCAACCTTGACAATCATGTCTTCAATTATGCCTGATGGGTATTTAATGGAGCCATCAGCAAGTTGGAGACATATCTGGGTTGGTTTAACTTCATCAGTCAACCCATGCTTTTTGATAGTAGCTATAGGTATTAGGTTAATACTTGCCCCAAGATCACATAGAGCTTGCTTGGTACAAGTACCTTCTAATATGCATGGTATCATAAAGCTTTCGGGATCTTTAAGCTTCTCAGGTAAGCTTTTCAGAATGACTGCACTGCATTCTTCAGTGAGGTAAACTTTTTCAGTTTCCCTCCAATCCTTCTTATGACTTAATATCTCTTTCATGAACTTAGCATAAGAGGGTATTTGCTCAAGTGCTTATGCAAACGGAATCCTTATTTCAAGAGTCCTGAGATAGTCTGCAAAGTGAGCAAATTGCTTATCCTGTTCCACTTGACGGAGTTTTAAGGATAAGGCATTTTGGCTTTGTATTCATCAATCTTAGTTGCTGCAGGTTTATTGTCTACAGCCGTGGGTTGAGAAGCTTTTTTAGAGGAGTTGCTATCAGCACTTGTATGTGTCTGATCCCCCATTGGTGTTTGAATACCACGGGTGGAAGCTGGAGTGGCGGTAGACGCCAACTCCTTATCTGTTTCTGGCGTCTGAACGCTAGAACTGGGCTTCCTTTGGGCGTTCAACGCCAGTTCTTTGCTTGTTTCTGGCATTGGACGCCAGGACTGAGCATGGGTTGGGCGTTCAATGCCAGCTTTCCACCCATTTTCTGGCATTTGAGCGCCAGAATTATTCTGCTCTGGGCTCTTACTGTCCTCAGATGGATTTTGGGTAGTTTGCTCATTTCTTGGCTTCCTGCTACCTTGAAGTGAGGTATTTAATATTTTCCCACTTCTTAATTGAACTGTTTGTCACTCTTCTATTATTTGTTTTGATAACTGCTGTTCTGTTTGCTTCAACTGTACTTCCATATTCATATTAGCCATTCTTGTTTCTTGTAGTATCTCCTTGAATTCGGCTAGCTGCTTTGTTAGAAAATCCAGTTGCTGATTGAATTCAGTAACTTGTTCTGTAGGACTGAGTTCAGCAGTTACTGTTTTAGCCTCTTCATTGATGGAAGGTTCACTACTTAGGTACAAATGCTGATTTTTGACAACTGAATCAATAAGCTCTTGAGCTTCTTCTATTGTCTTTCTCATGTGTATAGATCCACCAGCTGAGTGGTCTAGAGAAATCTGAGTTCTCTCTGTAAGCCCATAATAGAAGATGTCTAACTGCACCCACTCTGAAAACATTTCAGAGGGGCATTTTCTTAGCATCTCTCTTTATCTCTCCCAGGCATCATAAAGGGATTCATTATCTCCTTGTTTGAAGCCTTGGATGCTCAGCCTTAGCTGTGTCATCCGTTTTAGAGGAAAATAGTGATTCAGAAATTTTTCTGACAACTGTTTCCATGTCTATATGCTGCCCTTAGGTTGGTTATTTAACCACCTCTTAGCTTGGTATTTTACAGCAAATGGAAACAATAACAATCTGTAGACATCCTGATCTACTTCCTTATCATGTACTGTGTCAGCAATTTGTAAAAACTGTGCCAGAAACTCTATAGGTTCTTCCTGTGGAAGACTGAAATACTGGCAACTTTGCTGCACCATGATAATGAGCTGAGGGTTCAACTCAAAACTACTAACTCCAATGGAGGGTATACAGATACTACTCCCATATGAAGCAGTAGTGGGATTAGCATATGACCCCAGAGTCCTTCTAGACTGTTCATTTCCACTTAAGTCCATAATGGAGAAAGGGAGATGATGTGAATTTATTTTATTTATTTTATTATATAAAAATTTTGAAATAATAATAACAAAATAAAATAAAATAGACAATAAAAATAAAAATAAATAAAAATAAAAATAAAATAAAAAAAGAATTTAAAAATATTTTATGAAGATTTTCGAAAAAGTAAGGAGAGAGAAAGTGGTTAGGATATTTTTCGAAAAAGATAAAAAAAAAAATTTTTTTAAAAAATTCTTAAAAGGATAAGATTTGAAAAATTTTGAAATTGAAATCTGAATTTTTATAAAAAAAATTCGAAAATATGGCTTAAAAATAGTTAGAAAAAACATTTTTTTTGAATTTTGAATTTTATGATGAAAGAGAAAAACACACAAAAGATACAAGGCTTAAAATTTTTAGATCTAATACTCCTTGTTTTCAAAAATTTTGGAGGGAAAACACCAAGGAACACCAAACTTAAAAATTTTAAGATCAAAACACAAGGAAGACTCAAGAACACCTTGAAGAATCACAAGAACAACAAGAACAAAAGAAAGAACACCAAACTTAAAATTTTTAGAAAACCACAATAAAATTTTCGAAAATTAAAGAAAGATTAACAAGAAACACCAAACTTAAAGTTTGGCACAAGATTTAATTAAAGAAAAATTTTTTTTCAAAAAAATTTTAAAAGGAAGATACCCAATTTCCAAGAACATAAGCCAACGCTTTAGCCAACTGATCTATAAATATAACGTGTTTTAATATTGTATAAAAAAAATATATTTTTGAAAACTAATATTTTGAAAAAGCACAAGGAAAACATGAAAACACATAGAACAAGAAAAATCAAAGATCAAATAAGAAAAATTGACAAGAACAATTTGAAGATCAAGGAAAAACAAAGAACATGCAATTCGAAAATTTAAAGAAAAATATAAATTATGCAATTGACACCAAACTTAAAATATAAAACAACTCACATAAAAATTAAAAATTAATAAGGAAAAAATAATATTTTTGAAAAATTTTTGAAAAGAAAATAAAGGACTCAGATTTAATGACTCTATAGCATCAAAAATAAATTATTCCTAATCTAAGCAACAAAATAAACCTTTAGTTGTCCAAACTCGAAAAATCTCCGGCAACAACGCCAAAAACTTGGTGCACGAAAATTACTTCACACTATGTAATTCCGCACAACTAACCAGCAAGTGCACTGGGTCGTCCAAGTAATACCTTACGTGAGTAACGGTCGAATCCCACGGAGATTATTGGCTTGAAGCAAGCTATAGTTATCCTGTAACTCTTAGTCAGGATATAATATCAATAATGATTCTTAATTTTAATTGTAAAAAGTGAAAGTGTTTGGAATAAATAATTGTTACTCAATAATGGAGAATATGGTGGAGTTTTGGAGATGCTTTGTCTTCTGAATTTCTGTAACATAATGCTTCCTCACTTTCATAAATGCAAGGTTCCTTCCATGGCAAGTTGTATGTAGGGTGTCACTGTTGTCAATGGCTACTTCCCATCCTCTTAGTGAAAATGGTCCAAATGCTCTGTCACAGCACGACTAATCATCTGTTGGTTCTCGATCATGTCGGAATAAGATCCATTGATCCTTTTGCGTCTGTCTCTACGCCCAAAACTCGCGAGTTTGAAGTTTGTCACAGTCATCCAATCCCAGAATCCTACTCGGAATACCACAGACAAGGTTTAGACTTTCCGGATCCTCATGAATGCCGCCAACAATTATAGCTTATACCATAAAGATTCTGATTAAGGAATCTAAGAGATACTCATTCAATCTAATGTAGAACGGAGGTGGTTGTCAGGCACACGTTCATGGATTGAGGAAGGTGATGAGTGTCACAGATCATCACCTTCTTCATAGTGAAGCGCGAATGAACATCTTAGATAGGAACAAGCATGTTTGAATGGAAAACAGAAATAATTGCATTAATTCATCGAGACACTGCAGAGCTCCTCACACCCAACAATGGAGTTTAGAGACTCATTCCATCAAAGAGTATAAAATTCATATCTAAAAATGTCATGAAATACAAAATAAATCTCTAAACGTTGTTTAAATACTAAACTAGTAACCTAGGTTTACAGAAAATGAGTAAACTAAGATGGATAGTGCAGAAATACACTTCTGGGGCCCACTTGGTGTGTGTTGGGGCTGAGACGTAAGCTTCTCACGTGCCTGGGCTATTTCTAGAGTTGAACGCCAGGTTGTAACCTGTTTCTGGCGTTGAACTCCAACTTGCAACTTGTTTCTGGCGCTGAACACCAGACTGCAACATGGAACTGGCGTTGAACGCCAGTTTACATCATCTATCTTCGCGCAAAGTATGGACTATTATATATTGCTGGAAAGCCCTGGATGTCTACTTTCCAACCCAACTGAGAGCGCGCCAATTGGAGTTCTGTAGCTCCAAAAAATCCATTCCAAGTGCAGGGAGGTCAGAATCCAACAGCATCAGCAGTCCTTTTTCAGCCTAAATAAGATTTTTGCTCAGCTCCCTCAATTTCAGCCAGAAAATACCTGAAATTACAGAAAAACACACAAACTCATAGTAAAGTCCAGAAATATGAATTTTTCCTAAAAACTAATAAAATTATACTAAAACTAACTAAAACATACTAAAATCTACATGAAATTACCCCCCAAAAAGCGTATAAAATATTCGCTCATCAATCAGTAGTCCTTTGTCAGCCTCTGAATCAGATTTTTGCTTAAGTCCCTCAATTTCAGCCAGAAAATACCTAAAATCACAGAAAAACACACAAACTCATAGTAAAGTCCAGAAATGTGAATTTTGCATAAAAATTAATAAAAATATACTAAAAACTAACTAAATCATACTAAAAATTATGCAAAAACAATGCCAAAAAGCGTATAAATTATCCGCTCATCACAACACCAAACTTAAATTGTTGCTTGTCCCCATGCAAATGAAAACAAAATAGGATAAAAAGAAGAGAATATACAATGAATCTCATAATATCAATGAAACTTAGTCCCAATTAGATGAGCGGGGCTAGTAGCTTTTTGCTGGTAAACAGTTTTGGCATCTCACTTTTTCCTTTGAAATTCAGAATGATTGGCATCTATAGGAACTTAGAATTTCAGATAGTGTTATTGATTCTCCTAGTTTAGTATGTTGATTCTTGAACACAACTACTTTATGAGTCTTGGCCGTAGCCCTAAGCACTTTGTTTTCCAGTATTACCACCGGATACATAAATGCCACAGACACATACCTGGGTGAACCTTTTCAGATTGTGACTCAGCTTTGCTAAAGTCCCCAGTTAGAGGTGTTTAGAGTTCTTAAGCACACTCTTTTTGCTTTGGATCATGACTTTAACCACTCAGTCTCAAGCTTTTCACCTGGACCTTCATGACACAAGGACATGGTTAGGGACAGCTTGATTTAGCCGCTTAGGCCTGAATTTTATTTCCTTGGGCCCTCCTATCCATTAATGCTCAAAGCCTTGGATCCTTTTTACCCTTGCCTTTTGGTTTAAAGGGCTATTGGCTTTTTCTGCTTGCTTTTTCTTTATCTTTGCTTTTTCTTTTTTTCGCCACGTTTTTTTCGCTACTTTTTTTTCACTGCTTTTTCTTGCTTCAAGAATCAATCTTATGATTTTTTAGATTATCAATAACATTTTTCTTTGTTCATCATTCTTTCAAGAGCCAACAATTTTAACATTCATAAACAACAAGATAAAAAATATGCACTGTTCAAGCATTCATTCAGAAAACAAAAAGTATTACCAGCACATCAAAATAATTAAACTAATTTCAAGATAAAATTTGAAATCCAAGTACTTCTTGTTCTTTTGTAATTAAGCACATTTTTCATTTAAGAGAGGTTAAGGATTCATGGAATTATTCATAGCCTTAAGACATAGACACTAGACACTAATGATCATGTAATAAAGACACAAAACATAGCCAAACATGAAGCTCAAAACCGAAGATAGAGAAATAAATAGACAGGGAGATTAAGGAATGAGTCCACCTTAGTGAGGGTGGAATCTTCCTCTTGAAGAACCAATGGTGCTCTTAAGCTCCTCTATCTCTCTTTCTTGCCTTTGTTGCTCCATCCCTAGTGATTTTGGTACTCCTATCCTTAGGGAATTCCTCATGCTCTTGTTGAGGTCCATGAGTGGGCCCTCTTGTTTGCTCCATCCTCTTTTTGGTGATTGGCTTGTCCTCTTCAATGAGGATGTCTTCCTCTATGACAATTCCAGCTGAATTGCATAGGGATCACCTTTTTCTTGGCCACAACTTCATTGGTCTTGATGGACCTTTGAGATGAATCTCTCCATCTCCCATGACTCGGAAGTGGAAGCTTTTGCCTTCCCTTTCCTCTTTCTAGAGGTTTCTCCGGCCTTAGGTGCCATAAATAATTATGGAAAAATAAAAAGCAATGCTTTTACCACACCAAACTTAAAAGGTTTGCTCGTCCTCAAGCAAAAGAAGAAAGAAATAAAGGGAAGAAGAAGAGAATGGAAGAGATTGAGGGAGAAGTGAATTCGGCCAAGATGGTGGAAAGGTGTATGTGTTGTGTGAATTTGAAGGAGTAGTGAGGGGTTTATATAGAGGTAAGGGGAGGGTTAGGATTCGGTCATTAGGGTTGGGTTTGGGAGGGAAAAGTTTTTGAATTTGAAAGTGAGGTAGGTGGGGTTTTTGGGGCAGAGATATGGAGGTGATTGGTGAAGAGGTGATGGGGAAGAGTGAATGAGTTGATTGGTGAGGGATATTTGGGGAAGAGTATTGTGGGAGGGTAGGTGGGAATCCTATGGGGTCCACAGATCCTGAGGGGTCAAGGATGTATCATCCCTGCTCCTATTAGGCATGTAAATGCCCTTATAGTGCAATCCTGGCATTTAATGCCAGATTGCTGCTTATTTCTGGCGTTAAACGCCAGCTTTTATTCCTTTCCTGGCATTAAACGCCAGGCTGTAACCTCTTTCTGGCGTTTAATGCCAGATTGTTGCTTCTTTCTGGCATTTAACGCCAGTCTGGTGCTTGTTTCTGGCGTTTAACGCCCAGAATGGTGCCAGACTGGGCGTTAAATGCCCATTCTGCTACCCTTACCAGCATTTTAATGCCAGTAAGTTTCTCCTCCAGGGTGTGCTGTTTTTAATGCTGTTTTTTATTTTTTCTTTAATTTTTGCAGTTGTTTTTGTGACTCCACATGATCATCAACCTAAAAAAGGAAAATAACATAGATAAATAAAATTGGGTTGCCTCCCAATAAGCACTTCTTTAATGTCAATAGCTTGACAGTGAGCTCTCATGGAGCTTCACAGTTGTTCAGAGCATTGTTGGGACCTCCTAACACCAAACTTAGAGTTTGAATGTGGGGGTTTAACACCAAACTTAGAGTTTGGTTGTGGCCTCCCAACACCAAACTTAGAGTTTGACTTTGGGGGATTTGTTTGACTCTGCAGTGAGAGAAGCTTTTCTTGCTTCCTCTCCATGGTTACAGAGGAAGATCCTTGAGTTTTAAACACAAGGTAGTCCTCATTCAGTTGAAGGACCAACTCTCTTCTGTCCACATCAATCACAGCCTATGCTGTGGCTAGGAAGGGTCTTCCAAGGATGATGGAATCATCCTTATCCTTCCCAGTGTCTAGGATTATGAAATCAGCAGGGATGTAAAGGCCTTTAACCTTTACTAGCACGTCCTCTACCTGTCCGTAACCCTTTTTCATGAATTTGTCTGCCATCTCTAATGAGAATTTGGTAGCCTGTACCTCAAAGATTCCCAGTTTCTCCATTACAGAGAGTGGCATTAAGTTTATGCCTGACCCCAGGTCACACAGAGCCTTCTCAAAGGTCATGGTGCCTATGGTACAGGGAATTAAGAATTTACTAGGATCCTGTTTCTTTTGAGGTAAAGTGTGCTAAACCCAGTTATTTGGTTTATTAATGAGCAATGGAGGCTCATCCTCCCAAGTCTCATTACCAAATAGCTTGGCATTCAGCTTCATGTTTGCTCCTAAATACTGGGCATCTTGCCCTTCAACAATGTCTTCATCTTCTTCAGAAGATGAATAGTCATCAGAGCTCATGAATGGTAAAAGAAGGTTCAATGGAATCTCTATAGTCTCTAGGTGAGCCTCAAATTCCTTAGGTTCCTCAATTGGGAACTCCTTTTTGTCCAGAGGACGTCCCATGAGGTCTTCCTCACTAGGATTCATGTCCTCCTCCTCCTTTGTGCATTCGGCCACACCAAGTAAGGTTATGGCCTTGCACTTTCTTTTTGGGTTCTCTTCTATATTGATTGGAAGAGTACTAGGAGCAGTTTCAGTGACTCTTTTACTCAGCTGGCCCACTTGTGACTCTGAATCAGATTTTTGCTCAGGTCCCTCAATTTCAGCCAAAAAATTCTGAAATCACAGAAAAATACACAAACTCATTGTAAAGTCTAGAAATGTGAATTTGGCATAAAATTTAATAAAAATATACTAAAAACTAACTAAATCATACTAAAAACTATGCAAAAATAATGCCAAAAAGCGTATAAATTATCCGCTCATCAGCTTCCTCAATGGTCTTCTTCTTGTTGAGTGAACCCCCTGAAGAGTGGTCCACAGCCTTCTTTGATTCATAGGTTAGTCCTTCATAGAAAATGTGGAGATGCACCCATTCATTAAACATATCTGGTGGGTATTTTCTTGTTAGATCCTTGAACCTATCCCAGGTCTCATAGAGTGTTTCACCATCTAGCTGTCTAAAGGTTTGCACCTCAGCTCTTAGCCTGTTGATCCTCTGTGGAGGGTAAAATCTTGCTAGAAATTTGTTCATAACATCTTTCCATGTGGTTAGGCTCTCCATGGGAAATGCTTCCAACCACTTTGTTGCCTTATCTTTGAGTGAGAAAGGGAACCAGAGTAGTTTGTAGGTGTCAGGGTGTACCCCATTGGACTTTACAGTATCACATATCCTCAAGAATGTGTTGAGATATTGATTTGGATCTTCTTGGGCACTTCCTTCATATGAACAATTATTCTGGACTAGTGTGATGAGTTGAGGTTTCAACTCAAAGTTGTTAGCATGAATCATTGGCTTGAGGATGCTGCTGCCACAGTTTCCTGGATTTGGGTTGATGTAGGAGCCTAAGACTCTCCTCTCTTGCCCAGCTTGATTTCTAGCACCTCCTCCAATATTGTCGTCCACTTCGTCTTCCATGGTGGTTGTTAGATCTTCTTCCACTGGTTCTTCTCCAACTATGCCCTTGCCTCTAGCCTCCCTCCTCAATCTAAGGAAGGTTCTCTCAGGTTCACTATCAAAAGAGGATGAAGTTTCTTCTCTTCTGCCTGTCATACACTCAACGCACAGCAAGTAAAGGACAAGTGAAAGAATCTCCTTAGTTAAGAATAGTGGTTAGCTTGGTTGATGCAATTAATCAAACATTTAGAAGAATGAAAGTATAAACAATGAATAGATAAAATGATCCCAAAAAAAAAGAGAAAGAAAAATAGAGATTAGAAGGGAATTTAAAGATCACACAAAAAAAATAAAAAAGATTCAAAATGCTTAATCTAGCTCTCCAATTAATTTAATCATTATCAAATTCAAACCAATCCTCGGCAACGGCGCCATAAAACTTGATGAGTTCAGATTCACTCCCCTCCCAATAAAATTGATGATTCTGCTCTTTGGCAAGCGCACCAATATCATCGTCAAGTAATAACCCACAGTAGAGTGGGATCGTATCCACAGAGATTGGTAGATTTGAATAATTTTAATTAATTGGTGAATTATAAATGGCAAAGGAATAAAGGAAAGCAATAAAGTGCAGAAATAGAAATAGCAAGAATGTAAAAGGAATGGGAATTTGCAGAATGTAAATGAAAGCTATAAAAGAATGGGAGAGATAAGAATGAGGGAATTCAATGAGATCATGAGATATTGTCTCTTTGGATTAAATATAGCTTATATCCTCTTCAATCATGCAACTCATTGACCTCTTGGCAATCATAATTGATTGAGCCCCAATCCCTTGGTGACTCAATCTCTTAGATCTTGATCAATAGCCAATTCCTTGGTCTAATTGCTCATGAAGAGAGATATGCTTGGTCCCAGATTATACCACACATCCTTGTAGATCCAGGTAGAGGGAGGATTATATGTCACCATATCCAAACACCAAAACCCAGATTCTACTCAAGTGTGAGAAGATATTTCTAGCATGGTTTCATGTTTCCTTTTCCAAGGTTCCCATGAAACCCATTTTGCATTCAATCTCTTTTCCAAGATAATTGAACACTAAGCATGAAAATCGAAATTCCTTCTAGCAAATCAAAGAGAAGATGAAGAGAAGAAGAAATTCACTATCATTAATCCATCAAGTACAATAGAGTTGAGAGAGAATTTAGCTACTCATAGCACAGAAAGAAAGTACAAAAGATGGAAGAGATGAAGTGTAAAAAGTGAAAAAGTGAATTCAAAACTAAAACTCTACAATCCCCTTGAGATAGTGATCTGCATCTCCGTGTGTGTTTCCAATACTTCCAAGGGTATTTATACTACTCCTAGATCTAGAAATAAAGGAAATGACAAAAGTGAAAAGAAAATTACAATTTGGAGGGAAAAGAAACTCAACAAACGTGATCTTCCAGCTGGCGTGCGACTGGCGCTCCCTTGGCGTGTCACGCTCTCTTCGTTTCAAGCTTGGCGTGCCACGCCTCACCCTCCAAGTGGCATGCCTCCCTTTATCATATCCCTGGCGTGCCATGCCTTCGAGCCCAAGTGGCATGCCCAGGGCATTTTAAAGTCCTCAAGTAGCATGGCGTGCCACGCCTTCGACACCAAGTGGCACGCCAAGGCCATTTTCCACATCTTCATGCTTCTGGAAACTTGTACCAGCGTGGCACGCCCAGAGTCTGGCGTGCCATGCCCCTCTAAATGCTTCATCCTCTTTCTGGCGTGCCACGCCTCATCATCCAAGTGGCACGCCCAGTTTATTTGGCCCTTTATCTCCTCCTCTGGAAAACACCACCAGCGTGCCACACCATGAGACTGGCGTGCCACACCCTTCACTTGCCTTGGTTCCAAAGGTTGGTGTGCCACGCCTAGACGTTCAAGTGGCACGCCAAAGTGGGACAATTGAGCTGGCGTGCCACGCCTTCGATACCAAGTGGCACGCCCAGCTTTGTTTGGCCCCCTTTAGTACTGGCGTGCCACGCCTGATCATTCAAGCGGCACGCCTTAGTGAGACTTTTTGAGCTGGCGTGCCACGCCTTCGACACCAAGTGGCACGCCCAGCTTTTTGCTTTGCCTTCTCATTCATTGGTGTGCCACGCCTGGTTGCTCACGTGGCACGCCCAGACCTCATTAGTCTTCAACCCCTTCTCTGGATTCTTGTACCAACGTGCCACGCCATGTTGCTCAAGTGGCATGCCCATTCAATTGTGGGTCTCTTAGGCTTGGCGTGCCATGCCTTGATCCTCAAGTTGCACGCCCAAGTAAATTCTGGAACTGGCGTGCCACGCCTTCGATACAAAGTGGCACGCCCTAGTGATGAATCTTCTATGTAATTAGTTGGCGTGCCACGCCCAGTTTCTGGCGTGCCATGCCGCTTTGATGGTCTTAATTGTTGCTCTATGAAATGTTGTACCAGCGTGCCACGCCTAGCTTCTGGCGTGCGACGCCAATACATTTTTGTGGCGTTTGTTCCAAGTGGCACGCCTGCTTCACACGCCCACTTGTTTAGTTGTTTCCATCCCATTTTTTATGTCTTTTTTGCCTGAAATTCAACACAAACTCATTTCAAAGTAATGTACTGTGTTATTCTTCCGTTAAGGCATGAATTGCAATGATCAAATGAGATTATGCCTCTTTTATGGTCCTTTTTTATGCAAGAAAAAGGGTAGATGATGTAAGTCATCACATAGTGAGACAGGATCTGGGCCCAAGCTCTAGCACTCCTCAATGCACTTGGGCCGCATCTGGAGTCGTCCTTGAGTCCAAAATGTCTCTGGTTCGGCAATGACTCGAAGAATAGATTTCTAATCAAACCCAAACTCATTCCGCCGACGTAAGATCTCTTGGTAACCATCCATTTCCTCCGGTACTGGTAAAACATTAAGCACTTGCTGAATAGCCTCTTCTGAAATTGGGACTTGCTTTTGGCACACGTATACTGACTGAAGAGAAGGGAGGTGGTAATTGGTGTAAAATTCTACGACCCACGAGGGGTTGGTCTCTCGTGGTTTTCTCGGCAGAAACTCCCTTCCTCGTCGCTCAATGCAGGGCAAAACACAATGAGCAATGTAGTCCGGAGGGGTGAGTAGGTGCTTGGCATGATAGTTCCTCTCAACCATGGCGGGAAACACGAGCTCACAGAAGTGGTAGGGGAACCTTGAGGCGTCCCTTGCTGGATTGCTCTTCTCTTTTTCATCAATAGGAGCGGGTGTTTTTACTTTCTTAGAGAGGGGTTTAGCTCCTAGTGTAGGGTGTGCCTTAGAGTTTGACTTTTGGGATGCCCTCTTTGTGGTCGGTTTCTTTGACGACTTCTCCTTGCCTTTCTTGGTGGCCATCCTGAAAAAGGAAGGAAAAAGGGGAAACATTAAAACCAAGAAATTAACTCATAGGAAATACATGCAAGTGGAAAGTAGTGCCCAAAAAGAAATTACGTGCCTTGAGGACATGACAGTAGCACATGTGATCAAAGCAACTATAGAAACATAGGTCACAACACTTAGCATGGGATGTAAGAGTGAGTAAGGCATGCAATGAGGCATGAGAGGAGTAAACTCGAGCATCCAAAATAAAGAAACAAGTCATGGTAATTGAGTATCAAGTTGGAAATCATGAAGTAAATTAAGCTCAATGCAATTAAAAGAGCGCAAGTGTATGAGGAGGAAGCACCAAATTAAGAATGTAAGATCAAAATGAACCAAAATGGTATAAGTGCATTTCCTCGAACACTTGGTGTGCAATATACAAGCAATGAGCAAATATGAAGAACTCAATCAAGTAGAGCCCCAAAGTGAAGTACCAAACAACAACATAACACCACATAATTACAAATACATCAAAAGATAACAAAAGGATCTATCAAAGCAAGGTAAAACTCAAGTTCAACATCCATGGAAAGATAATAAAAGAGGGAAAGTAAACAAGCAAAAACCAAGTAATATAATCATGCAACTAAAAAGAAAAATAAGAGAGAAACAAAAAGGAACATGCAACTAGATGAAGAAAATTTCAAAAGAAAGCAAAAGATAAGAGGTAGAAGAAGTAGAACCTTGAGAGAGAAAGAGAGGAAGGTAGAGTGTTGGTAGAGGAAGAGGGAGGGGAAAGAGATATAAGAGCCACCGAAGGTGGTGGTGGTCGCCGGTAAGTGGCCGGAGACAAGGGTGGAAGATGAGAGAATGAGAAAAAAGTTGACGGAAGAAAGAAGATAGAAGAAGGAAAGGAATTGAAGAAATGAAGAGAGAGGGCGCGCAGGTTTTAAAACTGCGACAAGCCACCGACACACGCGCGCATAGCATGCTTGCTCGTCGTTCTGCAGAGAAGTGAGGGGCGCATACGCGTCAAAGGCGCATACGTGTGAGGAAAGTTGTGCCCAGGCACAGAGTTGGCACAAATTAGGCCTAACTCTCGGGTTTTTGTACCACTAACAGCGTGCAGCACAGGCGACGCGTATGCGCATAGCACGCGTACGCGTGTATGTTCGAAGTGGCGACTAACGCGAACACGTCATTCATGCTTGTGCGTGGGTCGCAGGCACAGAATAGGCACAAACTGGGTACAACTCTGTGGTTTTGGTACCAGAGAGTACATGATGTACAACTGACGCGCACGCGTATAGCACGCGTGCGCGTGGGTTGGCGGAAAATCAATGGACGCACAGGCGTCAAGCACGCTTACACGTAGGTTGCCTGGTGCAAAGTAAGCATAATGTGAGCACAACTCTCTGGTTTTTGTACCAGGAGTTGTAAAACCATGCCGACGCGCGGGCACTGCGCGCTTGCGCGTGGTTTCCCTTCTTTTTTTCAACACATAGAAAAATGCAATTTAACACATTCTTGGCATTCAATCAGCTAGATAAGTTGAGAAAACACTCACAAAATCATACAATACTCAAGAAGAGGCATTTTCTCAACACAACCAATACAACAAAATTTGCCAAGATTGATAAAGTCTTAATGAATACCACAACAATCTAACAAATTCAACAAAACCTATCATATCAAAACAAGCTCAACAACATCGAGAATCACAAAATTCAAAAAGACCCTAATGCTAGAAGCAAGTAAGTATATACAAGAACGATCATACCGTGGTGGGGTGTCTCTCACCTAGCACTTTTCCTTTACGTCCTTAAGTTGGACGGTCCTGACCTTAAGCTTCCTCTCCTTTTGGTGCATCCTCAAGTAGGAGCACTTCCACTTCCTTAGGTGACTTGTAGCTATGATATTTCTTCACTCTATGGCCATTCACCTTGAAGGTTGCCTCACTTTGAGGGTCAAACAATTTCACCACACCATATGGCTTAACCTCCTTCACTTTAAAGGGACCTTCCCATCTTGAACGGAGCTTTCCAAGCATGAATCTGAGCCTTGAGTTGTAGAAGAGAACTGATGCGTGAAAACTTGTCTCTCAACAAATTTTCCTTCGGCAAGTATACCGAATTTTCGTCAAGTAAAACTCACAGTAGAGTGAGGTCGAATCCCACAGGGATTGATTGGTCAAGCAATTTTAGTTAGAAGAAAGTGCTAGTTGAGCTGAGAAGAAATTGGATTTGGAATTTGCAGAAAATTAAATGACTGGAAAGAAAATAGCAGTAATTAAAGTGCAGAATCTTAAATGGGGAGTTGGAGTAATAAGCATGAAATTAAATGGCAGAAAGTAAAGAGAATGGGTAAGATAAGATATGGGGAAATCATTGGGTTCAGGAGATATTGCATTCTCCAGATCAAATTCATTCTCATCTCTTCTTCAATCAATGCATTCATTGATCTCCTTGGCAATCTTAAGTGATTGGATCCCAATTCCTTGGCAATCCAATCTCTCTAAGCTTGAACAATTGCCCAATTCCTTGATTTAATTGCTCATGGGAAGAGATGAAGTGTGGTCACTAATTATACCACATGTATTCCCAAATCAAAGTGTTGGTAGGATTACATGTCACAATATCCATCCAAACCCCAATTTGGTCCAACATGAGAAAGCATTTCTAGCATGATCTCCTCATCCCTTTTCCAAGGCTCAAAGGAGATCCAATTATGGAGGGTTTCTTTTCCAAGAGGACTAACTAATTGAATTAAGATTGAAAGCTTTCTAGTAAGATCAAGAGAAAAGAGAGAAGAAGAAGAATGAAAACTATAATTGATCCATCAAATTACAACAGAGCTCCCTAACCCAATGAAAGGGGTTTAGTTGTTCATAGCTCTAGAAATGAAAAATAGCAGAAAAGAAGAATCCATGCTAAAGTGCAGAAAAAGTAAATCTATAGAGAGTAGTGCCCAGAAGTGTCAAGCTTCTCTCTAGTTCAAAACTACTCCTATATATACTACTCCTCATGATCTTCTAGTGAGTTCTTCAAGTCTTGGATGTGGGCTCTGGACCTTGAGTTGAAGCAGTTCTCATCTTTAGTGGGCCCAGCTTGCAGAGAAACATGAGTTAGGATTGGGCATTTAGTGAGATTAACGTTGAGTCACATTTTTGGGTGCGAGAACATTAGTGGTATTCACTTTTTCCACTAACGTTCCACCCTTATATACCCACGTTAACTCCAACGTTAGTAGTCTTAACGTGACTACTAACGTCTCCTATTCAATCCTTGGCCAACATTAATAGGACTCACTTTTCCCATTAACGTTGGCTTGTGCCCCTTTTCGCAAACGTTAATGGGACTCACTTTTCCCATTAACGTTGGCTTGCCTCTTGCCCCTACATTAAGTCTCACGTTAGCTTAGCTAACGTGGCTCTTAACGTGGGTGTTCTTCACCTTCAAGAGCGTTAGTAACACTCACCTTTGTTACTAACGCTCCAATTGCCTAAAGTTCCTACGTTAGGACTCACGTTAACTAAGTTAACGTGGCTCTTAACATAGTAAATGAAGCCATCTCCCAACGTTAGTGACAAAAGTGAGTGTCACTAACGTTGGTTCTTTGAATTCAACTCCACGTTAACTTTCACATTAACAATCTTAACGTGAGAATTAACGTAGGCAATGCTAATGATCCAACGTTAGTGACAAAAGTGAGTGTCACTAACGTTGGCGTTGTTCCTCCTCTTCCACGTTAGAGTTCACGTTAACTAAGTTAACATGACCCTTAACATGGGGCATTGCCTAGTTTTCCAACATTAGTGGTGTTCACTTTTCTCATTAACGTGGAGTTCCCCTTTTTCTTCTACATTAACTACCACGTTAACTTAGTTAACGTGGCTATTAATGTGAGCTATGGATGGCTTTGCAGGCGTTATTGGTGATCACTTTTCTCATTAACGTTGCAAGCTCTTTGCCATTCCACGTTAGTATTCTTGTTAACTAAGTTAACGTGAATGCTAACGTGGTTCTTCCATGCTACATTTGTCCTAAAAACAAGCAATTAAAGTGCATCAAAGCTCTAGCTAAGGTCATGAGATTATGCATCATCAAGTTATCATGCAATTCTAGCAAAAATCACATGAAATCATGCAAAATTCACAATAGTTGCTTGAATCAATGTGTAAGTGTATATTCACCCAAAACTTGCCTTATTCACTAAGAAAATGCATGAAAATACCCTAAAACAGTAAAGAAAAGGTCAGTAAAACTGGCCTAGATGCCCTGGCATCACAACACCAAACTTAAAGCTTGCTTGTCCCTAAGCAAGTACTGAAGCATAAGAAAAAATGAAATGAAAGAACAAGAAGATAAAATAGAAGTGGCATTCCTGGTTCATGGAGTTTCATGCATAGCAACTTAGGTTCTTTCCGTTTAGGTTTCAAGCCTTTATCAAATCCCTAGTCACTCTCTTGATTGCATCCCTGGAGGCTTCTTTCTTAGTGATCCTTCCTTCCTTTTCAAAGTTTATTTTTCTTTTTGCTAAGTGCTTTGTAAGAGGGCAACTCTTTATGATAAGCTTTCAGCCAACACTCCCAAACCATTTGTTTTTAGGGTGCTAGGTGTTAAGACACCCCTAAGGACTTACTCCCTCAAGTCTTTTTCCCTCATACATTCACACCACAGGCACATGGTTTGTTATTCTTTCTTTCTTGAGACCTTGGTGTCTAGCACCTCTTTGAGTTACTAAGTGCTCTGTAGCAAAGGTTACTCTTGATAGTGGACTTTCAGCTGATAATCCCGGATTAGTTAACCCAAGTTACCAAGTGATAAGGCACCCCTAAGAGCTTATTCATCCAAGTATATCCCTTGTACATAAACACCACAGACACATGCCTCAATTTTGAAACCCTTGGTGCCTAGCATTGTTTCTTATTGTGTTTCTTTTCTTATTTTCAATTGTATTGCTCTTTTTCTTTTCTTGTTGGGATCTTATTGTTTAGCTAGCCTCCAAGAATGTGTCTCAAACATAGGACTTAGGATGGATAGTTGCTTTCTTTCCTTTCTTGGTGAACCAACTTAGCTTACTAATCATCCTACCACAAACATTCAGAATGCACTTCACAAAATGACTCCACTCTTGTTCTTCCCATAACATTTTCTTTTAGATAAACTTAGAGAGACAAGCATACAAGTAAGGAAGATGAAAGTGAGCATTCAAGAGATTAAGCTCAATAACATTGACCTAAGCAACGAAACTTAAATGCATAATTGAAAATTCTAAACTACCATGGAAGCATGTTCTATTTCATACATGATTTTCCTTATTTAAAGCTTTGAAAAAGAAAGTAAACTAAGGAGGAACTTTACCACCTTTCAATTGTTGGTATGCTCATTCTCTTCTGCTCCCTTGCCATTTTTAGATTCGCTTTGTCCACTTGTGCTTCCTCTCATCCGATTTGCTCTAGCTAATTTCCAATCTTCTAGTGCCTTCCTTACCGATTCATGACTTTGTTCAGCCCTTTCGTGCTCCACTCGTGCTAATTCATCCTTTACATCCTCATATTTTGTGATTCCTGGATGCAAACAGGTAATTGTCTGACTAGATATCCAAGCCTGGCTTGGGTATTCACATGGTATCCAATCTCACTCATGTAGACTCCTTCCGAGAATGTTCTATATTCATCGAAAAGATCTGCTTGTTCTCTTTGTTTCCTATGAATCTCATGAATGTGTGTTCCTTGATGTGCTTGGATGTTGATTAGCCTTTGGATGGCTTCTTGTTGTTGATCATGTTTCTGATTCAAGTTGTGGAAGGATTCACTCCATTGTCTTCCTTGTTCCAATTGTTGATCTATCAGTTGTTTTTGCCATTCCCCTTGTTGATTTATCCATCTAGAAAGTGACTCTTCATGGTGATCCCTTGATTGTATTTGGAGCTCCCTTTGCGCCTCTTGATTTGCCATGCATTGCCTAGATAAGGTGTCAATAGCCTCCTGCAGTTGGTGCATGTTTAGGGTGGCTGAAACTTGCTCTTGTGGATGTTGTTCTTCTTCAGCTTGATGAGTGATGATTGGATTTTTGACGGTTTAGAATTTCACTAATGAAATCTCGTTGTGAATTATAGTTTCTAAACCAAACAATAATCCTTTCATATAAAAAGTTGTTTGTCATTAGTACAAACCCCTAAAATTTATAAATCTAAGTATTGGACCTCGGGTCGTTCTCCCTAGGAATTGTAATGAAGTGTCTTGTTATTGGTTGTGAGTTATATTTGGGGTTTTTAAGATTTTAGACAAGAAATATAAATGGCAAAGAAAATAAACTAACAACTAACAAAGCTCTTGGCAAGATATGAGTACTAGAAGTCCTATCCTAGTTATCCTCCTCAATTGTGATGACAAATTGTCCATTACTCCCACTTAGTTAACCTCTAATCATGGAAGAAAGTCAAGTGGATGAATCAATTTGATTCCTCAAGTCCTAATCAACTCTCAAAAGAAAGACTAGCTTTAGAGGCATTCAAATCAATTTGCAACTTCTAATTATCAATCAACAAAGGAGTTAGATAACTCAAGAGTCACTAATCACTCTACCTAGGCCAAGAGGAACAAAACCTACACTAAAATCCAACCAAGCATTTCATCAAACACTTGGAAGGTACAAAAGGAAAGCATAGTAAATCAACAACAAGAATAAAATCTAACAACAATTATTGCAAAGAATTAACAACAACAATCAAGGAAATCACAATTATCATGAATTACCTCAAATTGCATTATTGAAAGAAAACAAAGAAACAACAATCTATCCAAAATAAAATGAAGAATTACAATTATTAAAGCACATAACTAGAAAGAGGAAAAGGAGAATATTAAGAATTGATAAAGGAGAAGTGAATCAAAGCATGAATTAAACCTAGATCTAAGAAGAGAGATTAACCTAAACCTAATCCTAATTCTAGAGAGAAGTGAGAGCTTCTCTCTCTAAAACTACTCTAAAACTAAAACTATGACTAATGGTAATGAACTAACTCTTTTCCCCTTCAATCCTTGATCTTTTTATTTCTTTCTATCAGCAATTGGCGCAAAAATGGGTTCAGAAACCCTTCCAAATCGCCAGGCACGTGTTGTTTTAATGAAGTCATGTGCCGGCTTTGACGCGTGCGCGCACGGTATGCGTGTGCGCCCCTGGCCGATTCTGCAATGTGCACGCGAGCGCCTTGTGCGCGTGCGTGTGCTTGGCTAATTTTACTTCTTTGACTTTTCATGCTTCTCTCCACTTGTATGCTTCCTTCCTTGCTCCCTTTGATCCATGCCTAGCCTATTTCAATCCTGGAATTACTAGCAAACACATCAAGGTATCTTATGGAATCAAAGAGGAATTAGAATTCATCAAAATAGGGCTTAAAAAGCATGTTTTTACACTTAAGCACAAATACGGGAGAGATTACAAAACCATGCTAATTCATATGTTAAATGCGAGAAAAGGTCATCAAAATACTCTAAATTCAATACAAGATAAACCGTCAAATTGGGGTTTATCAACCTCCCCACACTTAAACCTTAGCATGTCCTCATGCTAAAATAAGAAGGAACTAAGGGGTAAGACATTCATTAGATGCAACTAAACTACATGAACCTATCTAAATGCAACTACCTAAAGTGAATGCAAATGCTTAGTTCAAACAAATCAATTTCCAAGAGAACATGTGTAGGCATAAGAGCTAGGGCAATAGGGATCAAGTCCGAACCACAATTGTATTGAATTATCAAAAGAAATTCATGCTTGCAAGTGTTTAAGGGTTAATTCACTCAATTCTCTTCTAATCATGCTTTCCAAAAATTGATTCTCTTCTAACAATCAACACTTATTCAATGCATGCATACATTTATCATGAGGTCTTTCATTTAGGTTGTAATGGGGTTAGGGTCAAGGTAGAATCATTTATGGTTAAGTGGACTAGAGTTTAGATCTTGGATTAGCATAAACTTTCTCACCTAACTATATAATAATCTATACAAATTCAAACTATTCTAACTACCCATTCTTCACTTTTTCTTACATATTCATGCATTCTACTCCTTGATTTGTAACACTTATACATTGATTCCCTTTTATTGAACTTCACTTTGGGGCATTTTGTCCCCTTTTTATTACTTTTTCTTTTTCTCTTTTTTTTTTCTTTTTTCATTTTTCTCTTCTCTTTTTTTTTCTTTTTATACTTTCTACAAAGGCATCAATTGCATAAGGTCTTATACATTCAATTAATACATGAATATGTTCCCAATTCCTAAATATGAAAGTGTACTACCCTTTTTATCCCATCCAATGTTCCCAAGCCTCACTAACTTTGAATAATAAACACTCTCACTAGCCTAGGCTAATCAAAGATCCAAACAAGGGATTTTCATTGGTTTTTCGCCTTGGGCTTGTAATGAGCTAAAATGGGAATGAGTTGGTTAAGCGTAGGCTCAAAATTGGCTAACAATGGAGAATAAAAGGTAGGCTATTTGGGTATGTGGGCTAATGAAATAATGGCCTCAATCATACAAATGCATGAATACAAGAAATAAATGGACATATAGAATCAAGCAAATCAAGGATCACAATCATAGGAAGAGAACAATTGCACACAAGAATGGAAAATAAGTGGTTATAAAATGTAACCACATCAATAGGCTCAAGTCTCACAAGCTTGTGTTCTTAGCTCAATACATGATCCACAAAATATGAAATTCAAACAAGTTTCACCAAAAATTTTCTTCAATCAATTGGGTTGGTTCCTTATAAGCAAGTTTTCTTGGAAAATCTCAATATTTAACTAAGCATTGTTGTGATTGAAAAATTCAAAAATTCATTAGTTTACCCTTTACTTTTTCACTTAAAACCAACTTCTTATGCGAAAAGGGTGACTAAGTTTTTTGTAATTTCAAACATGGTTTCTAATCACAACCACAAACTAAAAAGGAAGATATACAAAAGAAGATATGCACAAATGTATAAAGAAAAATCCAACTAAAAGTATGGAATCTATCATCCAAAACATCTAAAAGTCCAAAATAAGCAGTAAAGGTATCCAAAACGAACCAAAATAGCAAGAGTATCCAAAATAAACTCAAAATGCATCAAATATATACAAAGGTATGCAAAATAAGATAGCTAGGAAAATGGCCAAAATGTTCACCGGTCCTCTAATGATGCTACCGGTGACCTCCCCACACTTAAGATCGAGCATCGTCCTCGATGCTAAACCTGAGGATCAGGGGAAGGTACAACGGTAGGTGCTGACTCTGTCTGAGGCTACTGAATCTCGGTGTCTGGTGCAGCTGGAGGTGCGTCCTGCTGAAGTGGCTCCTCATGGGTGTCCTCCTCCTGCTCATCGGAGGCTGAAGAGTCTGGAAGTGGGGGTAACTCAGCGCCCAGGAAGATGAGTGCCTGATCCATCCGATCCAGTCGGCGTTTGATGTGGCGCTTTTTGCACTCCAAAAATCGAAACAGACGCTGAACCAGTAGATATGTGGGCTCAGGAGCTGAAGAAGGGACTGTCGAAGAAGATGGGGCTGCTGCTGTAGAAGAGGATAGGGCTGCTGTCGAGGCTGAAGGTCCGGCTGCCCCTACCACTGCTCTAGCCCTAGAGCGGCGCCTAGACAGGGGTCTCTCAGTCACCCTAGTGCCCCAAGGTATAGTGACCTCCTTGGCACCGTCCTCTAGCGGCGGTGGTATCACATCATCATCATGGCTAGGAACATCTGCCAGTGATGCCATGCTGGTAATCACGACAGGAAAAGGAAGGAGGCCACGAATATGGGCTCGCCACATGCTTTGTCGGATCAATCGGGAAAAATAAACTTCCTTTCCCTCCATAACACAACCAATCAAGAGTAGCATCTCCATAGGGATCTCAGAAAAGTGAGTGGTGGGCAAGACGTAGTGAGCGAAGATCATCTGCCAAGTCTTGGCCTCTCTAGTCAGATGAGCAAAAAGCATCCCTTTAGGCTTAGTGTTGGTCGCATCCATGACCCAAGTGGCTTCCGGTAAACCAATCACGCGCCTAAGCGCCTCATAATCAAAGGTCATGCTGTGAATAGCTATCTCAGCCTGCTGGTGAGCGCAGGTGCCATCAAGGAGATGTCAGCACTGCAATGCCTCCTCTATGGCTGACTCAGTGATCATAATCTCTCTACCCCTCACCTGAACTGAATCCAAAGTGGGACGGAAGAAGTTGCAATAAAATTCCTTAACCCAAGAAATGTTGATATCTCCCAAATCTCTATCAACAAAGTCCATACCCAACTCTAGGATGCGACTAGTAATGGCTCGTCTCACATCATTAGGTAGGAGTAATTTCTTCTCAGTATTCAGCTTCGTCGTCCGATATTTTTGGAAGCGAAGCTCACAGTAAAGATTGGGAAACCTTGTTGGATCGGTAGAGGGTAGCAACTGATTTTCCTTTTCTTCATCATTCAGTGGATTCTTAGGATAATTCTTGTAAGTGGAGGGAACAGAGGGTGTAGAATGTTTTCTTTTCTTGGAGGTAGTGGCTATAGCTTTTCCTTTATCCGACATCCTGAAAAATATGATAGAATATAAGCAATGAAACACTTAGCATGTAACGGAGAAAGCATGTTCAGAATATCAATTGACTAATAAACAATCATGATGTGAACTGAATTTGAAAAGAATTGGTAACAAGTAAGCATAAGTGAACAAGTAAATCAAGAATGCAATGTTCACTAAAGTTAACAACTCTTACTCATTAAGCGATAATATCATCATACTTTTGAAAGAATGGTTAAAGAAGGTTAAATGGTTAAAGAAATTAGTAAGTTAGAAAGGTGGATTAGTGGTATGATGATATTTAGGCTCAAATAAAAGAGAAGTTCTGGTTCATGTTCACAATGATTGGTGCAAGTACCGGAAGTCAAAAGGAAACGGAAATTCGCCCAAATTACAATAGAGATTAAGATGAAAATAGATCTCCCGAAAATTGGGCAGCATTTCAGCTTAAAATTGGACGCTCCCGGATAGCAAAGTAGCACAAACAGCAGGAAATAACCTCAATTAAGCACAGCAGCAGTGAAATAGTACCCAGCAACACATATTGCATAAAATATCAACCCAAAATCAGCATACAATACCCAAGTAAACAAACAGCAAATATGCACAAACGGAGCACTTATCAGGCCTAGAATCCTCTATCCAGTTCTAGCTACCTAACCGCAATTATTTCTAACTGACCTAACATGCAAAATTTCAACTCTAACTAACTGCAGAAAACTAACAGTAGCTAACAAAAATGAAAAATTAATAGAGAACAGAGTTGGAGCAGGAACCTGGGAGCAGAGTAAAAAGAAATGGAAATGGGAAGTGGGGGTGGCAGAGAAATGAGTAGGCCAGAGCACCGCCGCGGAGGATGGCGGTCACGGCGGAGCAGTGGTGGTGCTCGGTAGAGTAGAGGGCAGCGTGACGGTGGAGCTGGTGGCGGTGAGAGAGGGAGAGTGAGAGGAGAGTGTGAATGGAGAAAGAAAGGGAGGAGCCGCCGAGTGCTTGTCGCCGGCAGTGATGGCAGAGGTGGTTCGGGCAGGGACGGGTGGTGTGCAGAGCGAGAGAATGGGGGAATAGAGAGGTTGAACGTGGGAGAGAGATGACAGACGATGGTTGCCGGTAGCGGCGGTGGCCGTCGCTGCTATTGGCGGAGGTTGAAGGAGAGAGGAGGAAGAAGATGATGGGGGGAAAAGAGATGTGCGCTACTGCGCAGCACTCTTCACGCACTAGGGTTATCTTCTTTTCGAATCGACGCGGGCGCACACCGTGCGCGTTCGCGTACATTGGCGAGATTAAGGACCTACGCGTGTGGGTACAGCGTGCTCATGCGTGGATGGGGAAACTCTAAAGATGCGCATGCGCATATAGTGCGCGCACGCGTACATTGAGTTGGGCTAGAGGCCTAGAGTGGGCTTGACACACGCCCAACTCTCTGGACAATGGCCCGGAGTGGCGGCATCATATAGGGGACACGCACGCGGCAAGTGCGCGTTCGCGTACATTGATAGTGCAGCATAAAGCGCGCAAGCGCGATGCGTGCGCTCGCGTTCTTTCCTCCTTTTGGCATATGGGCGTGCACGCGACGAGTGCGCGTCCGCGCGAGACGAGTTGGGCTGGGAGCTCAAAGTTGGCCCAGATCCAGCGCAACTCTCTGGAGATTGGCTCCGAAGTTGCAGCAGCAGATCGATGCGGACGCGGCTGGTGTGCGTCCGCGTGCACTTCCTTGTTCTCGTGAGCGGCGCGCACGCACGTAGTGCGCATCAGCGTGGGTTGGGTTGGGTTCAGGGCATAGTATTTGCCCAAGAGAGGCCCAACTCTCTGGAATTTGGGTGATGATGCATCCGCTCATGAACGCGTGCGTGTACATTGTGCACGCGCGTCCACCCCTCTCTTTTTTTTTCTTTTAAGCAGAAAAATTGTGCTCAGGTACTCCCTATACTGCTCACAACTCTTTATTCAATCAACCATCATACAATTCACAAAAAAATGCAATTTGATATTATTCATCTACTACTAAACACAACATACATGTGACTATGCTAACAATTAAGTTGTTCAAACAAATCTATATGAGACATCTACCTACAATGGCAACTCAAATCACTTATTAAGCAAAATTAAAAGGGTATGGAAAGAGTTTACCATGGTGGGGTGTCTCCCACCTAGCACTTGTATTTTAAGTCCTTAAGTTGGACATGTTGAGAGACTCATTGTCATGGTGGCTTGTGTTTGTACTCATCCTTGAATTTCCAAGGATCTTTACTTCTCAATTGGTTGACAGAATTTCCAACCATCTTCACCAATCTAGGGTAGAGTTCTACCCAAGATATGAGTCCCCATAGTTGGTCTTCACATAGCGAACCGGGATCCCATATCTTGTTTTCGCACCCGTCTTCGATTTGGTCTTCATACTCTCTCTTTCCGGGTGGTTGACATATAGAACTTTCTTTAACATACCAAGCCTTCCGTTGAGACCCTTGTAAAGTGGCATTCTTCCAAACATCGTTCCTATACCTTGAAGCTTTGACCTTAATGAGCCTAATTCCTAACTTGCAACCACTACACAACTCATTCTTGCTTTTAATTCCACAAAGAGCTCTAAGTTGTCCATCCGTTTCAATAAACCATATTCAAGTGAGAAATTAAAGCTTAGAGATAAGAATTTTACCCACTTGAATGTTGTGTTGGATGGTGACTTGGGAAGGGAGACCTCCCCACACTTAGACAATGCAAGGTCTACTTCCTTGTGCTCTTCTTTGTGTATTTCCACCTCTTTGCGAGCTTCCTCGATTTCAACCTTTCCCCTTTTATCACATGGCTTGGTGTTGCCTTCAAGAACTTTGATTTCTTGCCTAATAGGAGGTGATTCAATTTTGGATAGGAATTCATTGATGAATGAATCCATCTCGTGATCAACCTCTTCATATTCTTCAATTTCGATATACACCATGCCAACTTTTCCCTCTTGGTAGCTCTCCTCCAATTCACTCTCTTTTTCGTTGCTCACCAAGGGTATGGGAGGTTGTGCACACTCTTCTATAATTTCAACTCCATGTCCAATGGGAGAGGATTCGATTGTAGATAGAAATTCATCCATGATTGAATCCATCTCTTGATAAGCCTCTTCCAAGTCTCCAACGATGATATGCCTTGGAGGTTGTGCACCCTCCTCATCATCAATATCAAGCTTCTTGGAAGAGTTCTCCATGATGCTACATTCCCATGGACTTTCAACATCTCCTAAATCTTCAACCACTTCTTCCTTCTCTCCAATGATTATAGGCTTCTCCAATTGTTCCAACACAAAATTTGACTCCTCCTTCTCCACCGAATTTTCTAATTTCTCCTTCATGCTTTGCTCTTCTTTTAACCTTTCACATGTGGTCACAGAAGTACCTTGAGTATTCAAACATTGGTGGGCTAAAGTATGCACCACCTTGGTCAAATTGGTCACAAACTCAAGTGTATCCCGCTTCATGGCTTCTTATCCTTGAAGTAACAAAGTGAGAGGATCGTCTATTGAGGTTTGGGGTGGGTAGGAAGGTTCATCATTTTGGAGAGAGGGTTCATGGTAGGAAGGTGGTTCTTCTTGGTAAGGTTGTGGAGATTGTGTGTATTGAGGTGGTTCTTGGAAGTAATCTTGATGGGGTTGTGGTGGTTCTAAGGGTTTTTGCTCATAAAGGTCATAAGAATATGGTATGGGTGATTGGTCATATGGTGGATATGGATCATAGGAAGGTGCTTGATGTGGAAAGGCTTGTGAGTATGGTTGAGGTTCATGTTGAGGATAAGGTTCATAGGCATATAGTGGTGGTTGATTATCATAAAAGGAATCACCATAGCCATTGAATTGACATGCATTAGGATGAGAATTATACCTATAAGTATCCGGAGGTTGTTGCCAATAGGAGTGATCAATTCCTTGAGGCTCCTCCCATCTTGGAGTGTTCCATCCACAATGAGCGTCATCATTGAAGTTCACATTTCCTACAACACAATTAGAACCAAACTCATAGCCAAAGTGAGAATTCATAGTGGAAAAACAAAATAAAACTAACAAAAACTAGAAAACAAGCAAAAGACAATCCTATTCACACTATTCACATATGTACAATAACCAATAACATAACACCATTGCAACTCCCCGGCAACGGCGCCATTTTGATGATTGGATTTATGACGGTTTAAAATTTCACTAATGAAATCTCGTTGTAAAGTATAGTTTCTAAACCAAACAATAATTCTTTCATACAAAAAGTTGTTTGTCACTAGTACAAACCCCTAAAATTTATAAATCGAAGTATTGGACCTCGAGTCGTTCTCCCTAGGAATTGTAATGAAGTGTCTTGTTATTGGTTGTGAGTTATATTTGGGGTTTTTAAGATTTTAGATAAGAAATATAAATGGCAAAGAAAATAAACTAACAACTAACAAAGCTCTTGGCAAGATATGAGTACTAGAAGTCCTATCCTAGTTATCATCCTCAATTGTGATGACAAATTGTTCATTACTCCCACTTAGTTAACCTCTAATCATGGAGGAAAGTCAAGTGGATGAATCAATTTGATTCCTCAAGTCCTAATCAACTCCCAAAAGAAAGACTAGCTTTAGAGGCATTCAAATCAATTTGCAACTTCTAATTATCAATCAACAAATAAGTTAGATAACGCAAGAGTCACTAATCACTCTACCTAGGCCAAGAGGAACAAAACCTACACTAAAATCCAACCAAGCATTTCATCAAACACTTGGAAGGTATAAAAGGAAAGCATAGTAAATCAACAACAAGAATAAAATCTAACAACAATTATTGCAAAGAATTAACAAAAACAATCAAGGAAATCACAATTATCATGAATTACCTCAAATTGCATTATTGAAAGAAAACAAAGAAATAACAATCTATCCAAAATAAAATGAAAAATTACAATTATTAAAGCACATAACTAGAAAGAGGAAAAGGAGAAGATTAAGAATTGATAAAGGAGAAGTGAATCAAAGCATGAATTAAACCTAGATCTAAGAAGAGAGATTAACCTAAACCTAATCCTAATTCTAGAGAGAAGTGAGAGCTTCTCTCTCTAAAACTACTCTAAAACTAAAACTATGACTAATGGTAATGAACTAACTCTTTTTCCCTTCAATCCTTGATCCTTTTATTTCTTTCTATCAGCAATTGGCGCCAAAATGGGTTCAGAAACCCTTCCAAATCGCCAGGCATGTGTTGTTTTAATGAAGTCATGTGCCGGCTTCGACGCGTGCGCGCACGGTACGCGTGCGCGCACGGTACGCGTGCGCGCCCCTGGCCGATTCTGCAATGTGCGCGCGAGCGCCTTGTGCGCGTGCGCGTGCTTGGCTAATTTTACTTCTTTGACTTTTCATGCTTCTCTCCACTTGTATGCTTCCTTCCTTGCTCCCTTTGATCCATGCCTAGCCTATTTCAATCCTGAAATTACTAGCAAACACATCAAGGCATCTTATGGAATCAAAGAGGAATTAGAATTCATCAAAATAGGGCTTAAAAAGCATGTTTTTACATTTAAGCACAAATACGGGAGAGATTACAAAACCATGCTAATTCATAGGTTAAATGCAAGAAAAGGTCATCAAAATACTCTAAATTCAATACAAGATAAACCGTCAAATTGGATTTTATCAATGTGCTGGCCTCTTCCGTACCCTTCGTGGAGGTAATGGAGTTGCAGCAGCGTGCATCCGGCGATAAGTGAGTGGAAGACCAACCTTTATCCACTCAGGGTTTTCATCTTCGAATATCACCCTGGCCAGTTTGCAAAGGAGAAAGATAGTGCTAGGATAACCCAATTATCCTCCAGAGTCACTCTTCTCAGTGAGCTTCCGAATGCCTTGAGCTATGAGTTCATGAACCTTGATCTCTCCTCCCTTCATTATACATTGCACCATCATTGCTCTCTTGAGGTTCACCTCCGAGTTGTTTCCAGCTGGGAGAATGGATCTCCTTACAATTGCGAACCATTTTTAGCCTCAGGGAGAAGATCTCCTCTTTTTATAAATTTCGGCTTCCCCTTGGGACCTCTCTCCCAATCTGCTCCTTGCATACATATATCCTGTAGAATCTGGTCATAATTGGGGTTTTGGTCCATTCTCGAGTGATAGCTCTCCTTTTCAAAGGGTATGCTTATCAATTTCAACACTTTCATGATAGTCATGGGCTAAAGTCTACCACGACCCCTCTCACAAAACTTGTGTATGAGTCATCCTTCTTGTCTTACCTAACTGCATTTGTATAGAACTCTCTTACTAGAGTGGCATTCACCCTTGTGATAGGGTCGGTGAGGAGCTCCCATCGGCATTGTTCCACCTTCTCTATGATTTCTGGGCACTCAGCTTTTGTGACTTGAAAGCCTAGTTCATAAATGATTTCCTTCTCAGTCATCCACCCATACTAAAGTGCATGATAGAAGGTTCTAAATCGCACTTCATCAAAAGGAGGATGCTCTATGGGTCCCTTCCCTTTTTGCCTCTTGGAGCTTGATGATGCCATAAGTGAGGATCAGTTTGCGAAGATGGTGAAGGCTATGAAGTTGAAGATGGAATTCGGTTGATGTGAGGCAGAATGTGTCTTAGAAGAATGTGTTTTGAGAGAAGGAAGAAAGGTGAGGATATAAGGTGTACGTGAAGTATGTATAGCCGAGAGAAAGAAGTGAAAAAGATGGGGATATAGGGTGTGTACGGAAAGGTTGTGTGAAGGGGTTTATATAGAGAGATGGCAATTGTTGAAGGGTGTGGATTGATGGTGTTGTTTGATAGTGGACGGTTGGGGTTTTGAGATTGAATAATCACAAGGATCACCTCTTTTATGAGGGTCTTGGTTCGGTCTCCAAAGCCATCCACTCCCGATGTTGCATGGCAACTCTTCCAAGGACATTCCCTATGAGGACAAGTGTGAAATTCCCTTGGTGTAGTGGCCGAATCCTTCTTCCTCATTTGTCCTATCAAGTACCATCAATGTCCTTTTTGATTCCCTATACACGAAAAAGAGAGAATGTGAAAATTAATTGAAAAATTGGTGGGAAAATTCAAGGGATGAACTAACTAAACAAAAATCTCTCTCTTTTTTTTTGACTAATTTCTTTCCATGAATTCATGAATACACATCAATCAATCATTAAGCTGCCCATGCATGCAACAGTGGTACATCAAACTTATTTGTGGTCATATGGTGCAACAGGTTTGGGGAATGAATTGCTTTTTTTTTAAAAAAGTGTGTTCAAACCCACTTGGAGTGCTTTGAACACCAAACCTATCATGTACTATACTTTGCATGTAAAGGAGTCTTATATTGGTTGTCAAAATTGATCTGAAAATCCATGAACCTTGCATTATTACTATTATTAGAGATTTAAAAGAGAGGGAGTTATAGAACATGGGTTGCCTCCCATGAAGCGCTTCTTTAGCGTCACTAGCTTGACATTTGGTTCTTGTCAAGGTGGCTGATAGTGCTTGAAGTCCCCCCTTCTTGCAGTGAACCTATGTCCATTAGCTTTGTTGATAAGCTCCATATGCTCTAAGGACATGATTTTGTTGATAGTATACACTGGGGGTAGCTGAGATGGAATAGTGGGAAGGTGAGGTGGTATGGTTGGGAAGTATGTAGAGATCACTTCATCACCTAGAGAGAAATCTTCCGTAGGAATTTTCTTGTTTCTCCATCTTCTGGTACTTTCTTCCTTGTTTCTCTTAGTGCTATCTTGCTTTCTACAGATTCTTCCTCTAAGGGGTTTTTGTTGCTAGCTTTGCATGGCTCTAGTGGTTTTGGTTTCTTTTGGATCCCCTTTTGATGTGGTTCTTCCTGAGCACATGGCTTTCCAACCAATGGGGCTTCTATTTGTATTGTTTCTGCTTCACTGCTTGTTTCTTGCATCAATGCTTCCTTGGTTGGCTCCTTCATCAACTCTCTGTTATCATGATCTGATTCTTGTGAGGGTTTAAAGACATTGAAGGTGAGCTGCTCATCATGTATCCTCAGTACCAGCTCTCCTCGCTCTACGTCTATGAGTGCTCTGGCTGTGGCTAGGAATGGTCTTCCCAGAATGATGGGGTAGATCGGATTCTCATCCATTTCCAGAACAACAAAATCTGTGGGAAGGTAGTAGCTTCCAACCTTTATCAGCACATTTTCAACCACTCTTATTGCTTGTCTTTGAGTTTTGTCAGCCAATCTGATAATTACATCAGTGGGAGTTAGTTCATTGATTTGGAGCCTCTTCATGAGGGAGAGAGGCATTACATTGATGCTTGCTCCCACGTCACAAAGCCCTTTGTCAATCATTGTTTCTCCTATGGCAGAAGGGATGTGGAAACTCCCTGGATCCTCTTTCTTTGTAGGTGCCCCTGGTTGAATGAGGGCACTGCAGTCCTTGTTCATCTTTATGGTTTGTCCACCTTTCAATGGACTCTTTATGGCTAGTAGCTCCTTTATATACTTGATGTAGAAAGGCATTTGCTGGAGGGCTCTAATGAAGGGTATATTTACATCAAGAGATGCAAACATATCAAGGAACCTTGAGTACATTCTCCCTGCTACACCACCTTTAAGCCTGTGGGGAAAAGGTGCATATGGGTTCAACACATCCTTCTTCCTTAGCTCTTCTTTGGATGTAGGTTGAGTTGTACAACTTCCTTCCTCCTAGCTTTCTTTGTGATTGTTTTGAAGGTGTTCTACTCCATTCATACTTTATCCATCACTTGTGGTTATCATTTTACATTCTTCCCATCTTACTTTCCTTGTTTCTCCTCTTGGATTCTTCTCTGTGTCACTGGGGAATCCATCAGTGGACTTGGGAAGTTGTTGAGATAGGTACCCTACTTGGGACTCCAACCTCTTCATGTTCTTTCCTTGGTTTTTGATGTTGGCTCGTACCTCTTCCTTAAACACCTTGTTGTCTTGAACTTCTCTGCACAAGCTTTCAAGTAGAGCTTCAATCTTTGAGAGTCTATCATCTATCAATGATGGTGGGTTGAGATTAGGTGGTTGTGAAGATTGGTTGGATGAGTGTTGGTAATGTCTCTGTGAGGTGTTTTGATGAGTTGCATGGTTGTTGGATTTGAAGTTGTGGCGTCTCTGATCTTGCCCTTGATCTTGTTGATTTCCCCATCCAAAGTTGGGGTGATTTCTCCATCCAGAGTTGTAAGTTTTGGAGTATGGATCAAGGCTTTGTCTAGGTGAGTTTCCAACATAGTTGGCTTGCTCCCAGTCACCTTCTTCTCCTATGTTTGCTCCTTCTTGAGCTGGTGATGAAGTGATGGCTGCTGCAATTTGGTTCTCCTCCACCTTCTTGGCAAGATCTGCTAGCTGCTTAGTGATTATCTTGTTCTGAGCTAGCAAGGCATCCATGTGGTTTAGCTCCATGACTTCTCTGGTGCTACTTCTTTTTGATGCATAGAAGTAGTCATTTTCAGCAACTGTTTCAATGACATCTATGACTTCTTCAATGGTTTTCTTCTTGTTTAGAAAGCCTCTGATGAATGATCCACAGCCTTCTTTGACTCATATGAAAGACCTTCATAGAAGATGTGAAGTTGGACCCACTCATTAAACATCTCTGGTGGGCATCTCCTTGTTAGATCCTTGAACCTTTCCCAAGCTTCATAAAGTGTCTCCCCATCTTGCTGTCTGAACGTCTGCACTTCAGTTCTCAGCCTATTGATCCTTTGAGGGGGGTAAAACCTTGCCAAAAACTTGTTCACCACCTCTTCCCAATTAGTCAAGCTCTCCTTTGGAAAGGATTCAAGCCACTTGGATGCATTGTCCTTGAGTGAAAAGGGGAACAAGAGCAACCTATAGACATCAGGGTGGACTCCATTGGACTTCACTGTGTCACAAATCCTCAAGAAGGTGGTTAAGTGTTGGTTAGGGTCTTCTTGAGCACCTCCTCCAAATGAGCAATTAATTTGTACCAAAGTGATGAGCTGGGGTTTTAGCTCGAAATTGTTGGAATGTATGGTAGGTTTCTGAATGCTGCTCCCACAGTTTCCATGATTAGGATTGATATAGGATCCTAAGACCCTCCTTTCTTGCCCAGCACGGTTGGCATGGCCTTGATTATGAGCCTCCTCTTCACGGTTGTTCTCCAAATTCTCTTCCATGTTGGGTTCAAAATACTCTTCCTCTGCTTCCTCAGCACCAATAATCCTTTTTCCTCTTGTCTCCCTTCGTCGTCTCCAAAGGGTTCTTTCAGGTTCTGAATCAAAGGATGTTGAAGCTCCTTCTCTTCTCCCTGTCATACAACAGATTGTACAGCAAGAGTTAAAATGCTGAAACTAGTTTTCTTAGAGTAATTGTTAGTGTGAGTGATTCAAATTATCAAACAGTTAGTGGGTTAGTGAGCAGAATTATAATAAACAAAGAAATGAAGAGCGAAACAAAACTAAAGGGGTGCAGGGGTGAGGAATAAATCAAAACAACTAACAAAAATTGACTGAATAAACTAAACAAAAAGGAAAAATGCTCAATCTAGTGATCTTCAAACTTAATCATTGTTGATTCAAAATCAATCCCCGGCAACGGCGCCATAAACTTGATGCGTGAAAACTTGTCTCTCAACAAATTTCCCTTCGGAAGTATACGGAATTGTCGTCAAGTAAAAGTCACAGTAGAGTGAGGTCGAATCCCACAGGGGATTGATTGGTCAAGCAATTTTAGTTAGAAGAAAATGCTAGTTGAGCTGAGCAGAAATTGGATTTGGAATTTGCAGAAAATTAAATGACTGGAAAGTAAATAGCATGAATTAAAGTGCAGAATCTTAAATGGGGAGTTGGGGTAATAAGCATGAAATTAAATGGCAGAAAGTAAAGAGAATGGGTAAGATAAGATATGGGGAAATCATTGGGTTCAGGAGATATTGCATTCTCCGGATCAAATTCATTCTCATCTCTTTCTCAATTAATGCATTCATTTATCTCCTTGGCAATCTTAAGTGATTGGATCCCAATTCCTTGGCAATCCAATCTCTCTAAGCTTGAACAATTGCCCAATTCCTTGATTTAATTGCTCATGGGAAGATTTGAAGTGTGGTCACTGATTATACCACATGTATTCCTAAATCAAAGTGTTGGTAGGATTACATGTCACAATATCCATCCAAACCCCAATTTGGTCCAACATGAGAAAGCATTTCTAGCATGATCTCCTCATCCCTTTTCCAAGGCTCAAAGGAGATCCAATTATGGAGAGTTTCTTTTCCAAGACAACTAACCAATTGAATTAAGATTGAAAGCTTTCTAGTAAGATCAAGAGAAAAGAGAGAAGAAGAAGAATGAAAACTATAATTGATCCATCAAATTACAACAGAGTTCCCTAACCCAATGAAAGGGGTTTCGTTGTTCATAGCTCTAGAAATGAAAAATAGCAGAAAAGAAGAATCCATGCTAAAGTGCAGAAAAAGTAAATCTATAGAGAGTAGTGCCCAGAAGTGCCAAGCGTCTCTCTAGTTCAAAACTACTCATATATATACTACTCCTAATGATCTTCTAGTGAGTTCTTCAAGTCTTGGATGTGGGCTCTGGACCTTGAGTTGAAGCAGTTCTCATCTTTAGTGGGCCCAGCTTGCAGAGAAATATGAGTTAGGATTGGGCATTTAGTGAGATTAACGTTGAGTCACATTTTTGGGTGCGAGAACGTTAGTGGTATTCACTTTTTACACTAACGTTCCACCCTTATATACCCACGTTAACTCCAACGTTAGTAGTCTTAACGTGACTACTAACGTCTCCTATTCAATCCTTGGCCAACGTTAATGGGACTCACTTTTCCCATTAACGTTGGCTTGTGCCCCTTTTCGCAAACGTTAATGGGACTCACGTTTCCCATTAACGTTGGCTTGCCTCTTGCCCTTACATTAAGTCTCACGTTAGCTTAGCTAACGTGGCTCTTAACGTGGGTGTTCTTCACCTTCGAGAGCGTTAGTAACACTCACCTTTGTCACTAACGCTCCAATTGCCTAAAGTTCCTACGTTAGGACTCACGTTAACTAAGTTAACGTGGCTCTTAACGTAGTAAATGAAGCCATCTCCCAACGTTAGTGGCAAAAGTGAGTGTCACTAATGTTGGTTCTTTGAATTCAACTCCACGTTAACTTTCACGTTAACAATCTTAACGTGAGAATTAACGTAGGCAATGCTAATGATCCAACGTTAGTGACAAAAGTGAGTGTCACTAACGTTGGCGTTGTTGCTTCTCTTCCACGTTAGAGTTCACGTTAACTAAGTTAACGTGACTCTTAACATGGGGCATTGCCTAGTTTCCCAACGTTAGTGGTGTTCACTTTTCTCGTTAACGTGGAGTTCCCCTTTTTCTTCTACGTTAACTACCATGTTAACTTAGTTAACGTGGCTATTAGCGTGAGCTAATGGCTTCGCAGGCGTTATTGGTGATCACTTTTCTCATTAACGTTGCAAGCTCCTTGCCATTCCACGTTAGTGTTCTCGTTAACTAAGTTAACGTGAATGCTAACATGGTTCTTCCATGCTTCATTTGTCCTGAAATTAAGCAATTAATGTGCATCAAAGCTCTAGCTAAGGTCATGAGATTATGCATCATCAAGTTATCATGCAATTCTAGCAAAAATCTCATGAAATCATGCAAAATTCCCAATAGTTGCTTGAATCAATGTGTAAGTGTATATTCACCCAAAACTTGCCTTATTCACTAAGAAAATGCATGAAACTACCCTAAAACAGTAAAGAAAAGGTCAGTAAAACTGGCCTAGATGCCCTGGCATCAAGAACTTCGTCACCTTCTTGAAAATCCTTCTTCCGAATATGGTGATCATGGAATGCCTTAGTCTTTTCTTTGTAAATCCGGGCATTCTCATATGCATCCATTCTAAGACATTCAAGATCCTCCAGTTGCAATTTCTGGGCTACACCCGCCTTGGTGATGTCCATAACACTGTTTCACCACCCAATAGGCTTTGTGCTCAACTTCCACCGGAAGGTGGCATGCCTTACCATAGACAACCTGAAAAGGGCTCATTCCTAACGGGGTCTTATAGGCCATCCTATATGCCCATAGTGCATCTCCCAACCGATAGCTCCAGTCCTTCATTTGTGGATTTACCACTTTCTCCAGAATTCGCTTAATCTCTCAGTTGGACACTTCCGTTTGCCCATTTGTCTGGAGGTCGTATGCAGTTGAAACCTTGTGAGATATCCCATAGCACTTGAGTAGTGCTCCTACCTTCCTGTTACAAAAGTGGGAACCTTGGTCGCTCACGATTGCTCGTGGCGACCCATAGCGGCACACAATATTATTTCTAATGAAAGAAATCACAGCATTAGCATCATCAAGGCGGGTAGGTATCGCTTCTACCTACTTTAAGATGTAGTCAACCGTCAACAAGATATACAAATACCCACTTCAGTTAGGAAATGGCCTCATAAATTCTATGCCTCATACATAAAAAATTTCACAAAATAACATCAGTTGTTGAGGCATTTCATCCCTTTGGGATTCATTTCCCGACTTCTAACATCGGTGACATGACACACAAAAATTGGTTAGCATCCTTGAATAGTGTTGGCCACTAGAATCCATAATCTAAAACTTTTTTAGCCGTCCGTTGTGGGCCAAAGTGGCCACCGAACTCGGACGAATGACAAGACTCAAAAATGGGTTGGATTTCAGATTCTAGGACACATCTATGAATTACTTGGTCTACTCCCCTCCTCCATAAGTGAGGGTCAACCCAAATATAGTATTTGGAGTCACTCCTTAACTTATCTCTTTGATGTTTTGAAAAGTTGGGTGGGTAGATCTTAGCAACCAAGTAGTTCACCATGGGAGCAAACCAAAGAAAGCTATCCGAAACAGCATGCAAACTATCCAAAGGGAATGAGTCATTAATCGGAAATGGGTCATATTTAAGATTTTCAAGGCGGCTTAGATGGTCCACAACTAAATTCTGTGACCCACTTTGATCCCTAATCTCAATGTCAAATTCTTGCAAAAGCAAGATCCAACGTATGAGCCTAGGTTTCGACTCATTCTTTGTCAGCAAATACTTTAAAGCTGCATGATCCATGTATACCGCTATCTTGGAGCCTAGCAAGTAAGATCGAAACATATCCAATGCATGAACAATGGCTAAAAGCTCTTTCCCATAGTGGTATAGTTGGATTGCGCCGTATCCAGTGTCTTTGAGGAGTAAGCAATTATGTAAGGGAGCTTACCATCGCGCTGTGCAAGCGCAGCACATACAGCATGATTTGACGCATCGCACATGATCTCGAACGGTTGCGTCCAGTCAGGGCCCCTCACAATTGGTGCCGTGGTAAGAGCTCTCTTTAACTCCTCAAATGCTTCCGCACAAGCACTATCAAACTCAAAGTCCGTGTCCTTTTGGAGTAGGCGCAACAATGGCAATGCAATATTGCTAAAATTCTTGATAAAGCGCCTATAGAATCCTGCATGTCCCAAAAAAGAACGGACCTCCCTCATAGATGAGGGATGAGATAAACTGGTAATGACATTAACCTTGGTAGGGACCACAGAAATGCCCTTGTCAGAAACTACGTGTCCTAACATTATGCCTTGTCTTACCATGAAATTGCACTTTTCAAAATTTAGAACAAGGTTAGTATCAACACACCTAGCTAAGACCTTGGCCAAGTTCTCTAAACAACTATCAAATGAAGTTTCATGCACACTGAAGTCATCCATAAAGACTTCCAGACAATTCTCTATAAGATCGAAAAAGACACTTGTCATGCACCGCTGAAAAGTGGTGGGTGCATTGTGGTGCACGAAATTGTGATCTCAATGGTGCCAACAACTTGGTACGCACAATTGTAATATCACTCTTTTTCACAACTTCGCACAACTAACCAGCAAGTGCACTGGGTCATCCAAGTAATAAACCTTACGTGAGTAAAGGTCGATCCCACGGAGATTGTCGTTATGAAGCAAGCTATGGTCATCTTGTAAATCTCAGTCAGGCGGATTCTAATGGTTATAATGGTTTTCGAATATAAAGATAAATAAAGCATAAAATAGAGATAGAGATACTTGTGTAATTCATTGGTGGGAGTTTCAGATAAGCGCATGAAGATACTGTGTTCCTTTTGAATCTCTGCTTTCATCCAATCATTCTTACTCCTTTCTATGGCAAGCTGTATGTTGGGCGTTACTGTTGTCAATGGCTACCTCCCATCCTCTCAGTGAAAATGGTCCATATGCGCTGTCACCGTATGGCTAATCATATGTCGGTTCTCGATCATGCTGGAATAGAATCCAGTGATTCTTTTGCGTCTGTCACTATGCCGAACACTCGCGATTTTGAAGCTCGTCACAGTCATCCCATCTTAGATCCTACTCGAAATACCACAGACAAGGTTTAAACTTTCTGGATCTTAGGAATGGCCGCCAATAATTCTGGCTTATACCACGAAGACTCCGATCTTTCGGAATGGAGGCTAAGAGATACTCGCTTAATCTAAAGTGGTTGTCAGGCACGCGTTCATAGGTGAGAATGATGATAAGTGTCACGGATCATCACATTCATCATGTTGAAGTGCATCGAATATCTTAGAATAAGAATAAGCTGAATTGAATAGAAGAATAATAGTAATTGCATTAATACTCGAGGAACAGCAGAGTTCCACACCTTAATCTATGGTGTGTAGAAACTCCACCGTTGAGGATACATAAGTAAAAATAAGGTAGGCATGGTCGTGAGACCAGCTCCCAATGTCTAAGGACTAACAATAATCAAAGATTTTCCAAAAGCTCGTCCAAAGATCTCTCCACCGATCAAAATACAATAGTAAAAAGTCCTATTTATACTAGACTAGTTACTAGGGTTTACAAAAATAAGTCTTAGTGTAGAAATCCACTTCCGGGGTCCACTTTGGTGTCACTAACGTTCTCGAAGGTTGGCAAGGCCACGTTAGAAGCCACGTTAACCTAGTTAACGTGGGCTCTAACGTGAGGCAAAGGGGTACATTGGAACGTTAGTGACAATGTTGAGTGTCACTAACGTTCTTGAACTCATACTTTCACTAAAACGTTAACACCCCTAACGTCCTGAGCTAAAGTCTCTGCCCACTTCACACTTTCTCTCCATGATGTATTCTCCATCTTTGTTTTCATTTTCTAGAGCTATGAACAACTAAACCCCTTTCATTGGGTTAGGGAGCTCTGTTGTAAGTTGATGGATCAATACTAGTTTTCATTATTCTTCTTCTATCTTTTCTCTTGATTTTACTTGAAAGCTTTCGATCTTCATCCCATTGGGTAGTTATCTTGGAAAAGAAGCTATTCAAACTTGGATCTCTTCTGAGCCTTGAAAGAGGAATGAAGAGATCAAGCTAGAAATGCTTTCTCATGTTGGACCAAATTGGGTTTGGATGGATATGTGACTATAATCCTCTCAATACTTGATTTGGGAAATGCATGTGGTATAATCAATGACCACACTTCATCTCTTCTCATGAGTAGTTGACCAAGGAATTGGCTATTGATCAAGATTTGAGAGATTGAATTGCAAGAAATTGTAATTCAATCAATTAAGATTGCCAAGGAGATCAATGAGTGCATTGATTGAGGAAGAGATGAAAATGAACTTGATCCGGAGAATTGCAACATCTCCTGCGCCCAATGAACTCCCCAATTCTGATCTCACCCATTCTCTTTAATTTCTGCATTTACTTTCATGAGCAAACACCCCATTCCCATTTACAATTCTGCAATTTACTTTCAGTCATTTACGTTCAGCCCTTTAATTCTAGCATTTACTTTATCTGTTATTTACATTCCCGCCATTTTATTTTCTACAAATCTCAACCCAAATTCTGAATTCGCTCAACTAGAACATTCTTCTAATTAAAGTTGCTTGATCAATCAATCCCTGTGGGATTCGACCTCACTCTATTGTGAGTTTTTACTTGACGACAAATTCGGTACACTTGCCGAAGGAAATTTGTTGAGAGACAGTTTCCACCTGCATCAAGTTTATGGCACCGTTGCCGGGGATTGATTGTGCATCAACAATGATTAAATTAGGATATCACTAGATTGAGCATTTTTGTTTTGTTGATTTAATTTTCTGTTTGAGTAATTTACTTTCTGTCTTAGTTAACCTCTCCCCTTCCCCCTCTACTCTTTTGTGTTCTTTGTTATTTACCATTCAGTTTGCTAACCCACTAACTGTTTGATATATTGCATCACTCACAACTAACAGTAATTCTGACAGCAATACTATCTGCACATATTGTTACTTTCTTGTACTTGTTGGTTGTATGACAGGGAGAAGAAGCGGGGCTTCAACTTCCTTCGATTCTGAACCAGAAAGGACCCTCCTTAGATTAAGGAGGGAAGCAAGAGAAAAATGTGCAATCGGTGCTGAAGAGGAGGAGGAACACTTTGAACTAAACATGGAAGGCAACATGGAAAACCAACATGAAGAAGAGGCTAATAACCATGGGGGAGGAGGTAGAGCAAATCATGCTGGGAAGGATAGAAGAGTGTTAGGCTTTTACATCAATCCAAACCCAGGCAACTGTGGAAGTAGCATTCAGAAGCCCACCATACATGCCAACAATTTCGAGCTAAAACCTCAGCTCATCACTCTTGTGCAGAATAATTGCTCATTTGGAGGAGGTGCTCAAGAAGACCCGAATCAACACTTGACCACCTTCTTAAGGATTTGTGACATAGTGAAGTCCAATGGAGTCCACCCGGATGTCTATAGGTTGCTCTTGTTCCCTTTTTCACTCAGGGACAAGGCATCCAAATGGCTTGAATCCTTCCCAAAAGAAAGCCTGACAAATTGGGAGGAGGTAGTGAATAAGTTTTTGGCAAGGTTTTACCCCCCTCAAAGGATCAATAGGCTGAGAACTGAAGTGCAGACGTTCAGACAGCAAGATGGGGAGACACTTTTTGAAGCTTAGGAAAGGTTCAAAGACCTAACAAGGAGGTGTCCACCAAATATGTTCAATGAATGGGTGCAGTTGCACATCTTCTATGAAGGCTTGTCATATGAATCAAAGAAGGCAATAGACCATTCCTCTAGAGGATCATTGAACAAGAAGAAGAACATTGAAGAAGCCATAGATGTAATTGAGACTGTAGCTTAGAATGACTACTTCTATGCTTTCGAAAGAGGGAACACTAGAGGAGTGATAGAGCTAAATAATGTAGATGCTCTGCTGGCTCAGAACAAGCTCATTACCAAGCAGCTAGCTGACCTCATCAAGAAGATGGAGAGGAACCAAGTGGCAGCAATCACCACCTCCTCAACAACCCAAGAAGGAGTTGAAGAAGAAGCAGAGGGTAACCTTGAGCAAGCCAACTACATTGGGAATTCACCTAGACAGAACCATGATCCATACTCCAAGACATACAACCCTGGATGGAGGAACCACCTAAACTTTGGGTGGGAGAATCAGCAAGATCAAAGCCAAGACCAGAGACGTTACAACTCCAACAACAATGCAGCTCATCAACAATTCACACAGAGGATATATCAACACCCCCACAACAATACTTCTCCACACCCATATCAAAACCAAAACAACACCTCTACTCCCAATCCACCATCATTTGATGACAAGCTCTCTAAGATTGAAACCTTACTTGAAGGAATATGCCAAGAGATTCAAGAAAACAAGGTGTTCGAAGAGGAGGTGCGAGCCAATATTAAGAACCAGGGAGAGACCATCAAGAAGCTGGAATTCCAAGTGGGATGCTTAGTTGAGAAGATTCCCAAACCTACTGATGGCTTCCCAAGTGACACGGAGAAAAACCCAAGAGGCGAAGCAAAGAAAGTAAGATGGGAAGATTGCAAAATGGTCACTACAAGTGGTCAAGAGGCTGAAGACAAGCAAAGCAAACTCTCCAAACGGCCTGAAGACAACTCAATAGAGGAGGAGAATAGAGATCACCAAGAACCAGAAATCTCACAACAAGAGTTGCTTAAGCTCTATGCACCATTTCCCCAACTGCTCAATGGTGCTGTGGGAAAGAGAATGTACTCAAGGTTCCTAGATTTGTTTGCATCTTTGCATGTGAACATACCATTCATCAAGGCCATCCAACAAATGCCTGCATTCATCAAGTATATGAAGGAACTTCTTCCCAGAAAAAGCTCAATCAAAGGAGGCCAGACTATAGTATTGAACAAGGAATGCAGTGCCCTTATTCAACCTGAGTTACCTGCAAAAAGAAAAGACCTAGGGAGTTTTCACATCCCATGTGCCATAGGAGAAACAATGTTCGATAGAGCACTCTGTGACTTGGGGGCAAGCATCAACTTACTGCCATTATCCTTGGTAAAGAGGCTGCAGATCAATGAGATAATGCCCACAGATGTGGTCATCAGACTGGCTGACAAGACTCAAAAGCAAGCAATAGGAGTGGTGGAAAATGTGTTGCTAAAAGTTGGGAAATACTTTCTCCCAACAGACTTTGTCATTCTGGACATGGAAGAGAGTCACACTCACCCAATCATATTGGGAAGACCATTCCTACCTACAGCCAAAGCACTTATAGATGTGGAGCAAGGGGAGCTAATATTGAGGATCCATGATGAATGACTCAGCTTTAATGTCTTCAAACTCTCACAAGAAGCAGACCAAGAGCACAAGAAATCAAGCAAAGATCACAATGAGATGTTGAAGGAGGAAGCAAGCATTGAAGCACACCCAACCCATCTAGGGAAACCCATGCATGAGGAACAAGGAAACAGGCAGTTGTCACAACTCAAGGAAAAACTGGAGGAACCTAAACCACTAGAGATATGTGAAGGAAGCAACAAAACCACCTTAGAGGAAGGATTCATCAAGAGCAAGGCAATGTCAAAAGACACAAGGAAGAAGGTACCAAGGAAGTGGAGGAACAAAAAGATCCCTACGGAAGACTTCTCTCCAGGGGATAGAGTGATCTCAGCTTACTTCCCAGATATTCCCCCTAATCTCCCCACTGTACCATCTCAGTTACCTAAAGTCTTCACTATCAACAGAGTTCTCTCCCTGGAATATGTCGAGATCATTGATACAACCAATGGATACAAGTCCACAGCGAGAGGGGAGGACTACAAGCATTACCAACCACCCTAATGAGGGAGAAACGTCAAGCTAGTGACGCTAAAGAAGCGCTTCATGGGAGGCAACCCATGTTTTATATGCTTTTAGAAGATAGTGAATAAGTCAACATTTATGAATTCCAACTCAAACTTGACAAACACTTCGTGAAAACCTTATTGTGCAGTATATAGTGAGGAACAAGTTTGGTGTTCAAAGCAAACCAAGATGCATGCTAGTCTTGGGAGCTTTGAACAAAACTTTTCATCACAGTGCTCCAAACTAAGTTTGGTGTCACCCCAAGGTGCCACCAATGTGCATATAAGGACACACAGTTAGTTAGTTAGTTGGAGTTCATAAATGAACAATCTAATCTTTTTTTTTCTTTGCCGTAAAGTTTCAATTGTCTTTGGTATTGATATTATTCTCACCTTTCTTATTTTGTCTTTATAGGGAAAAGAAAAGGAGCATTAAAAGTGATAGATTGGACAACTAAATAAAGAAGGTTCGGACACCAGAAAAGGAGGGACTACACACAGGTCCTAAAAAGGGAATGCATTGGAAAGTGTTGCCATGCAACATTGAAAAAAATGGGACCCCTAAAAGACCGAGCAATCTCCATCAATAAGTGATGATCCTTGTCCTTTATCCATGCATAACCCCAACCGTCCATCAAGTAACTACTCCATCAATCCATACCCTCCATTATCTCACAACTTCTCTATATAAATGAACCATGTTCCGTACCCACTCTTCACACCTCTCCATTTCGGAACTAAGCACGGTCTACCCCATTACAAACACCACCCTTACTCTCTTCATTGCAATAAAACCCTAAACAACCAAAAGTCTCACACCCTTACCACCTTCACACAACTTTCATTCATGGCTTCTTCAAGTTCTAAACGAAGGAAGGGAAAAGAACCCATGGAGCAACACCCATATGATGAAAAGAGATTTAGAAGCTTGTATCATGCATTGCAATACGGATGGATGGTTGACAAGGAAATCATTTATGAGCTGGGATTTCAAGTGAAGAAAACTGAGTGTCCAGAAATCACAGAGAAAGTAGAAAAGAGAAGATGGGAGCTCCTCACTGATCCGGTCATTAAGGTGAATGCAAACCTCATAAGAGAATTTTATGCGAATGCGGTCCGATATGATAAGAAAGATGAGTCATATACAAGCTTTGTGAGAGGAAAGATGGTGGATTTTGGTCCCATGAGTGTCATGAGGGCACTGAAGCTACGGTCTATACCATTTGAAGAAGAAAGTTATCACTCAAGATTGGACAACAACCCCAATTATGACCAGATTTTGCGAGAGATTTGTGTACCCGGAGCTGACTGGGAAAGGTCTGCGGGAAAGAAACCAAAGTTCATCAAGAGAACAGATCTCACTCTTGAAGCCAAGGGGTGGTTTGAGCTAGTGAGGAGGTCTATCCTCCCAACTGCAAACAACTCGGAGGTGAATCTCAAGAGAGCAACAATGGTGCACTGTATACTGAAGGGAGGAGAAATCAAGGTTCATGAACTCATAGCTGAAGGCATTAGAAAGATGGCAGAGAAAAGCGACTCAAGAGGAACGTTAGGTTACCCCAGCACTATTTACCGAATATGCAAGAAAGATGGGGTGGTTTTTGAAGATGAGGATCCCGTGTGGATAAAGGAAGGCATTCCAATAACGGTCCGAAGGATGAATGCTGCCGCATCCCCCCTGCCTCAACGGAAGAAAAGGAAGAGGACAGCCCCTCAAGTAGTGGAAGGACAAGTCGCAGAGGGGCAAGCACCACAGACCTTGGACATGCACCAATTGCAGGAAGCCATTGATGGCTTGTCTAGACAGTATTTGGAAAGCCAAGGAGCACAGAAAGAGCTTCAACTACAGATGATAGGGCAGCAAGAGGAAGCACTCTCAAGGTGGATGACTCAGCAAGGTGAGTGGCAAAGGCAAATGATGGAACAACAACTAAGTCAAGGGCAACAATGGGGAGAAACATTCAACAGGATGGAACAAAGGCAAAATGAGCAACAAGAGTCCATCCAGAGGCTAATCAACATCCAAGCACATCAAGGGGCACACATACATGAGATGTATCAAAGACAAATAGAACACACAGAACTACTGGACGAGCAAAGGGCATTTGCAGAAGGAGTTTACATGAGCGAGACAGGGCATCACATAAACACTCAAGCCAGGCTCGGATACCCAGTAGGACAGCTGCCTATATTGCACCCAGGAATCACAAGGTATGAAGAAGTGAAGGATGAATTAGCACGAGAAGAGAGACAAAGGGTGGAAGAGAGTCATGAATCAGTGAGGAAGGCACTTGAGGATTGGAAGCAAGCAAGATTGGCGCAGATGCGAGGAAATGCAAGAGGACACAATGAGGACAAGCAAGGAAAAGAGCATGGACGGTCACAAGAGTAAAAGGTGGTGGAGTTCCTTCTTTACTCCATTTTTTTCTATGCTTTAAATAAGGAAGATCTTGTATGGAATAGAACATGCTTCCATGTTAGTTTGAACCTTTTCAATTCTGCATTTTAAGTTTTATTGCTTAGGTCTATGATTTCTGGTTTAAGTGTTACTGCATCATACCATTACTTATTGTATGCTTGTCTTTTAAATCAAATGAAAAAGAGAATGATTGTGTTTAAAATAGACCAGAGTGGAGTTCATAATATGGAAGTGCATTCATGAGTCTTTGGTGTGATCATAAGTTAGCTAAGTTGGTTCAACCATAAGGTGGGAATGACAACTATCTGGCCTGAATACTATACTATGAATATACCCATGAGACTAAGTAAATAACAAGATCCTAATAAGAGAAAGGGAAAGAACATTAAAGTGAAAAATAAAAGAAAAAGAGTAAGCAATAAGGCTAGGCACCAATGGTTTTAATCTTGAGGCATGTGTCTGTGGTGTTCCTGTGTGAGGGATTTACTTGGATGAATAACCTCTTAGGGGTGCCTTATCACTTGGTAACTTGGGTTAACTAACTCGGGATTATCAGCTGAAAGTCCACTATCAAGAGTAACCTTCACTACAGAGCATTTAGTAACCCAAAGCGGTGCTGGACACCAAGGTCTCAAGAAGAAAAATAAATGAACCAGATGCCTGTGGTGTGTATGTATGGGGGAGAGACTTGAGGGAGTAAGTCCTTAGGGGTGTCTCAACACCTAGCACCTTGAACCAACAGGTTCGGGAGTGTTGGCTGAAAGCTTATCTTAAAGAGTTGCCCCCTTACATAACACTTAGCTTGAAGAACACAAATAAGCCCTGGAATGACAATAAAAGGATCAATAAAAGTCTCATGGGATGTAAGCAGAGTCAGTGTTTTAGGACATGATAAAGGTCTGAAAGCCAGTAATGGAATGAACCTAAGTTGCTATGCATGAAACCACCATAAAATCAGTGACATGACTTCCATAAGAATGACTCATTTCTCTTGGCATTCCATTCATCATTCTCTTGTTCTAGTACTTGCTTAGGGAAAAGCAAGCTTTAAGTTTGGTGTTGTGATGCCAGGGCATCTTGGCCAGTTTCACTGACCTTTTCTTTACTGTTTTTAAGGTATTTTCATGCATTTCCTTAGGAAATAAGCTAGTTTTGGGTAGATATTCACTTACAACTTGATTCAAGCATACATTGTGAATTTTACATGATTTCATGAGGATTTTGCATGAGTTTAATAACAAATTGTATGTTGCATTACCCATGACTTGAACTAGAACTTTGATGCACTCTATTGTTTGATTTCAGGACCAAAGAAAGCAAGGAAGAACCACTTAGCAGTCACGTTAATCTAATTAACGTTACCACTAACATGGAATGGGAGGTAACTTGAAAAGTTAATGAGAAAAGTGATTGCCAATAATGCTCTCGAAGCCATCATTGCCCACGTTAAGAGTCACGTTAACTAAGTTAACGTGAACTCTAACGTGAAGAAGGGACTTTGAGCCAACGTTAGTGACACTTAACATTATCACTAACGTTGGCCAATGATCATAATTGGCCACGTTAGAGTCCACGTTAACTTAGTTAACGTGGCCTCTAACGTTAAAAGGGGGAAGGAAGCCAACGTTAGTGACACTCAACATTGTCACTAACGTTGGCCTAAGGTGCAATGTACCACATTAACTCCCATGTTAACTTGGTTAACGTGGGAGCTAACGTAAGAGGCAATGGTGGTCGACAACGTTAGTGACACCCAACATTGTCACTAACGTTGGAAGCAACCACAAAACCCCAAGGAGCCACGTTAACTTCCATGTTAACTTAGTTAACGTGGAAAGCTAACGTTGATGAGTGAAAGATGAGCCAACATTAGTGACACTCAACATTGTCACTAACATTGGGGATGGCTAAGAATGGCCACGTTAGAAGCCACGTTAACCTAGTTAACGTGGACTCTAACGTGAGACATAGGGGCACATTGGAACGTTAGTGACAATGTTAAGTGTCACTAACGTTCTCGAAGGTTGGCAAGGCCACGTTAGAAGCCACGTTAACCTAGTTAACGTGGGCTCTAACGTGAGGCAAAGGGGTACATTGGAACGTTAGTGACAATGTTGAGTGTCACTAATGTTCTCGAACTCATACTTTCACTAAAACATTAACACCCCTAACGTCCTGAGCTAAAGTCTCTGCCCACTTCACACTTTCTCTCTGCAAGTAAAACCAAGCCCAAATGAAGAAGAGAACTGCTTCAAACTCAAGATCCAAAGGCCCAAGACATGAAGAGACAACTAGAAGCTGAGAAGAGTAGTATATATAGGAGTAGCGTTGAATTATTTAGAGAGTTCGGAAAGTTGGAAAATAGCACTACTCTCTGTATTTTACTCTGCTCTTCTAGTTCCATGATGTATTCTCCATCTTTGTTTTCATTTTCTAGAGCTATGAACAACTAAACCCCTTTCATTGGATTAGGGAGCTCTGTTGTAAGTTGATGGATCAATACTAGTTTTCATTATTCTTCTTCTATCTTTTCTCTTGATTTTACTTGAAACCTTTCGATCTTCATCCCATTGGGTAGTTATCTTGGAAAAGAAGCTATTCAAACTTGGATCTCTTCTGAGCCTTGAAAGAGGAATGAAGAGATCAAGCTAGAAATGCTTTCTCATGCTGGACCAAATTGGGTTTGGATGGATATGTGACTATAATCCTCTCAATACTTGATTTGGGAAATGCATGTGGTATAATCAGTGACCACACATCATCTCTTCTCATGAGCAATTGACCAAGGAATTGGCTATTGATCAAGATTTGAGAGATTGAATTGCAAGAAATTGTAATTCAATCAATTAAGATTGCCAAGGAGATCAATGGGTGCATTGATTGAGGAAGAGATGAAAATGAACTTGATCCGGAGAATTGCAACATCTCCTGCGCCCAATGAACTCCCCAATTCTGATCTCACCCATTCTCTTTAATTTCTGCATTTACTTTCTTGAGCAAACACCCCATTCCCATTTACAATTCTGCAATTTACTTTCAGTCATTTACTTTCAGCTCTTTACTTCTAGCATTTACTTTTTCTGTCATTTACATTCCCGCCATTTTATTTTCTGCAAATCTCAACCCAAATTCTGAATTCGCTCAACTAGAACATTCTTCTAATTAAGGTTTCTTGATCAATCAATCTCTGTGGGATTCGACCTCACTCTATTGTTAGTTTTTACTTGACGACAAATTCGGTACACTTGCCGAAGGAAATTTGTTGAGAGACAGTTTCCACCTGCATCATGTTTCATTCATGAAACTTAAAGTGGCCTTAGATATTTCAGAGACTTTGTTTGCTAAGCTAGAGGGGCTCTGCTAAGAATTCTCTGTCTGTTGCTGAGAAAATAATAGAAAAGGCTTGTTATTGCTGAGCCTGTTTCTTCCACCATTATTAAAGCCTTGTTGAGGCTTTTGTTGATCCTTCCATGAGAAATTTGGATGATTTCTCCATGAGGGATTGTAGGTGTTTCCATAGGCTGCACCCATGTAATTCACCTCTGCCATTGCAGGGTTCTCAGGATCATAAGCTTCGTCTTCAGAAGATGCTTCTTTAGTATTGTTGGATGCATTTTGCAATCTATTCAGACTCTGAGAAATCATGTTGACTTGCTGAGTCAACATTTTTTTCTGAGTTAATATGGCATTCAGAGCATCAATTTCAAGAACTCCCTTCCTCTGAGGCATCCCATTACTCATAGGATTCCTCTCAGAGGTGTACATGAATTGGTTATTTGCAACCATGTCAATGAGTTCTTGAGCTTCTGCAGGCGTTTTCTTTAGATGAATGGATCCACCTACAGAATGGTCTAATGACATCTTAGAGAACTCAGATAGACCATCATAGAATATATCCAAAATGGTCCACTCTGAAAGCATGTCAGAAGGACACTTTTTGGTCAACTACTTGTATGTTTCCCAAGCTTCATAGAAGGATTCACCATCTTTTTGCTTGAAGGTCTGAACATCCACTCTAAGCTTGCTCAACGTTTGAGGAGGAAAGAACTTGGCTGAGAAGGCCGTGACCAGCTTATCCCAAGAGTCCAGGCTATCTTTAGGTTGTGAGTCCAACCATGTTCTAGCTCTGTCTCTTACAGCAAAAGGGAAAAGCATGAGCCTGTAGACTTCAGGATTTACTCCATTAGTCTTAACAGTATCACAGATCTGCATGAACTCAGTTAAAAACTGATAGGGATCTTCTAATGGAAGTCCATGAAACTTGCAGTTCTGTTGCATTAGAGCAACTAGTTGAGGCTTCAGCTCAAAACTGTTTGCTCCAATGGCAGGGATTGAGATTCTCTTTCCATAAAAGTTGGAAGTACGTTGGTGGATGAAATTGTGATCATCAACAATGGCTCCAAAAACTTGGTTGCGCTCTCAAACGTGAATCACACTTAGTCACAACTCCGCACAACTAACCAGCAAGTGTACTGGGTCGTCCAAGTAATACCTTACGTGAGTAAGGGTCGATCCCACAGAGATTGTTGGTATGAAGCAAGCTATGGTTATCTTGTAAATCCCAGTCAGGCGAATTTAACTAATTTAAGAGATTATTGGTTTTTCAAATAATAATAATAAATTAAATAGAAAATAAAGATAACGTTACTCATGTAATCCAATGGTGGGAATTTCAGATAAGTGTCTGGAGATGCTTGTCCCTGTTGGATCTCTGCTTTCCTACTGCCTTCCTTCAATCCTTCTTATTCCTTTCCATGGCAGGCTGTATGTAGGGCATCACCATTGTCAATGGCTACATCCCATCCTCTCAGTGAAAAAGGTCCAAATGCGCTGTCACGGCACGGCTAATCATATGTCGGTTCTTGATCATGTTGGAATAGAATCCCTTGATTCTTTTGCGTTTGTCATCACGCCCAGCAATCGCGAGTTTGAAGCTCGTCACAGTCATTCAATTCCGGAATCCTACTCGGAATACCACAGACAAGGTTAGACATTTCGGATTCCCATGAATGCCGCCATCAATTCTAGCTTATACCACGAAGACTCTGATCTCACGGAATGGAAGGCTCGGTTGTCAGGAGAGGGGGAACCATGCGTCGTGTATCAGGAATCCAAGAGATACGCATCCTAGCTCTCGCTTGTAGAACGGAAGTGGTTGTCAGGCACACGTTCATAAGGATGGATGATGATGAGTGTCACGAATCATCACATCCATCAGGTTGAAGTACGAATGGTATCTTAGAACAGGAATAAATCGAATTGAATAGAAAATAGTAGTAATTGCATTAAAACTTGAGGTACAGCAGAGCTCCACACCCTTAATCTATGGTGTGTAGAAACTCCACTGTTGAAAATACATAAGTGATGAAGGTCCAGGAATGGCCGAATGGCCAGCCCCCAAACGTGGTCAAAAGACTAGATAGTCAAAGATGTCTAATACACTAGTAAAAAGTTCTATTTATACTAAACTAGCTACTAGGGTTTACAAAAGTAAGTAATTGATGCATAAATCCACTTCCGGGGCCCACTTGGTGTGTGCTTGGGCTGAGCTTGATCTATCCACGAGCTGAGGCTTCTCTTGGAGTTGAACGCCAAGTTGTAACGTGTTTTGGGCGTTTAACTCTGGTTCGTGATGTGTTTCTGGCATTTGACTCAAGAATGCAGCATGGAACTGGCATTGAGTGCCAGTTTACGTCATCTAATCACGAATAAAGTATGGACTATTATATATTTCTGGAAAGCTTTGAATGTCTACTTTCCAACGCCGTTAAGAGCGTGCCATTTGGAGTTATGTAGCTCCAGAAAATCCATTTCGAGTGCAGGGAGGTCAGATTCCAACAACATCAGCAATCCTTTGTCAGCCTCCTATCAGAGTTTTGCTCAGGTCTCTCAATTTCAGCCAGAAAATACCTGAAATCATAGAAAAATACACAAACTCATAGTAAAGTCTAGAAATGTGAATTTAGCATAAAAACTAATGAAAACATCCCTAAAAGTAACTAGATTATACTAAAAACTACCTAAAAACAATGCCAAAAAGCATATAAATTATCCACTCATCACAACACCAAACTTAAATTGTTGCTTGTCCCCAAACAACTGAAAATCAATTAGGATAAAAAGAAGAGAATATACTATAAATTCCAAAATATCAATGAATATTAATTCTAATTAGATGAGCGGGACTTGTAGCTTTTTGCTTCTGAACAGTTTTGGCATCTCACTTTTTCCTTTGAAGTTTAGAATGATTGGCTTCTATAGGAACTTAGAATTTTAGATAGTGTTATTGATTCTCCTAGTTAAGTTTGTTAATTCTTGAACACAACTACTTTTATGAGTCTTGGCCGTGGCCCTAAGCATTTTGTTTTCCAGTATTACCACCGGATACATAAATGCCACAGACACATGACTGGGTGAACCTTTTCAGATTGTGACTCAGCTTTGCTAAAGTCCCCAATTAGAGGTGTCCAGAGCTCTTAAGCACACTCTTTTTGCTTTGGATCACGACTTTAACCACTCAGTCTCAAGCTTTTCACTTGGACCTGCATGCCACAAGCACATGGTTAGGGACAGCTTGATTTAGCCGCTTAGGCCTGGATTTTATTTCCTTGGGCCCTCCTATCCATTGATGCTCAAAGCCTTGGATCTTTTTTACCCTTGCGTTTTGGTTTTAAGGGCTATTGGCTTTTTCTGCTTGCTTTTTCTTTTTCTTTCTAGTTTTTTTTTCTCGCCAAAATTTTTCTTTTTTTTTGCAAGCTTTTGCATTTTCACTGCTTTTTCTTACTTCAAAAATCAATTTCATGATTTTTCAGATTCTCAATAACATTCTCTTTGTTCATCATTCTTTCAAGAGCCAACAATTTTAACATTCATAAACAAGATAAAAAATATGCACTATTTAAGCATTCATTCAGAAAACAAAACGTATTGTCACCACATCAATATAATTAAAATACATACAAAGACAATTTTCGAAATTTATGTACTTCTTGTTCTTTTGAATTAAAAACATTTTTCATTTAAGAGAAGTGAAGGATTTATGGAATTATTCATAGCCTTAAGACATAGTTACTAAATACTAATGATCATGTAATGAAGACACAAGACATAGATAAAAATGAAAAACAGAAAAAACAAGAACAAGGAATGAATCCACCTTAGTGGCGTCTTCTTCTTGAAGGACCAACGATGTCCTTAAGCTCTTCTATGTCCCTTCCTTGCCTTTGTTGCTCCTCCTTCATTGCTCTTTGATCTTCTCTAATTTCATGGCGAATGAGCTTTTGATGTTCCACCCTTAATTGATCCACATTGTAACTCAAATCTTCTAAGGAAGTGTTAAGTTGTTGCCAATAGTTGTTGGGAGGAAAGTGCATCCCTTGAGGCATCTCCAAAATTTCTTGGTGATGGGCTTCCTCATGCGTCTCTTGGGTTCCATGAGTGGGCTCTCTTATTTACTCCATCCTTTTCTTAGTGATGGGCTTGTCCTCCTCAATGAGGATGTCTCCTTCTATGATGACTCCACCTGAGTAACATAGGTGGCAAATAAGATGAGAAAAAGCTAGCCTTGCCAAAGTAGAGGGCTTACCGGCTATTTTGTAGAATTCATGGGAGATGACTTCATGAACTTCTACTTCCTCTCCATTCATGATGCTATGAATCATGATGGCCCGATCCACAGTAACTTCGGATCAGTTGCTAGTAGGGATGATGGAGCGTTGGATGAATTCCAACCATCCTCTAGCCACAGGCTTGAGGTCCAGTCTTCTTAGTTGAACCAACTTGCCTTTGGAGTCTCTTTTCCATTGAGCTCCTTCCACACATATGTCCATAAGGACTTAGTCCAAACTTTGATTAAAGTTGACCCTTCTAGTGTAGGGGCGTGCATCTCCTTGCATTATGGACAAGTTGAACGCCAACCTCACATTTTCCGAACTAAAATCTAAGTATTTCCCCCGAATCATTGTAAGATAATTCTTTGGGTTCGGGTTCTTACTTTGATCATGGTTCCTAGTGATCCATGCATTGGCATAGAACTCTTGAACCATTAAGATTCCGACTTGTTGGATGGGGTTGGTTAGAACTTCCCAACCTCTTCTTTGGACCTCATGTCGGATCTCCGGATACTCATTTTTCTTGAGCTTGAAAGGGACCACGGGGATCACCTTCTTCTTGGCCAAAACATCATAGAAGTGGTCTTGATGGGCTTTGGAGATGAATCTTTCCATCTCCCATGACTCGGAGGTGCAAGCTTTTGTCTTCCCTTTCCCTTTTCTAGAGGTTTCTCCGGCCTTAAGTGCCATCAATGGTAATGGAAAAACAAAAAGCTTATGCTTTTACCACACCAAACGTAGAATATTGCTCGCCCTCGAGCAAGAGATGAAAGAAGAGAAGAAGAAGAAGAAGAAGAAAATATAGAGGAGATGGGGAGAGGTGTATTCGGCTAAGGTATAGAAGAGGGGGTTGTGTTGTGTGAAAATGAAGGAGAATTGAGGGGTTTATATAGGGAGGGGAGAGGGAGTGGGTTCGGCTATTTAGGGTGGGTTTGGGTGGGAAAGAAATTTGAATTTGAAGGTAGGTGGGGTTTATGGGGAAGAGTGGATGGATGTGAGTGGTGAAGGGGGTAATTGGGAAAAGAGATTGAGGTGATTGGTGAAGGGTTTTTTGGGGAAGAGTGTTTATGAGGAAGAGAGAATTATTAGGAAGTAGGGTGAGAATATGGAAGGTGCGGATCCTGTGGGGTCCACAGATCCTGAGATGATCCTGTGGGGTCCACAGATCCTGAGGTGTCAAGGATTTACATCCCTGCACCAATTAGGCATGTAAAATGCCTTTCCATGCAATTCTGGAGTTTAAACGCCAAAGTGATGCATGTTATGGGCGTTCAACGCCCATGTGCAGCATGTTTCTAGCGTTGAACGCCAGGTCCATGCTTGTTTCTGGTGTTCAGTGCCAGCTCTCCTCAGGGTGCATTCCTGGCATTTGAACACTGGGATATTACTTGTTTCTGGCGTTCAACGCCAGATCCATGCTCTGTTCTGGCATTGAACGCCAGCCAGATGCTCCTTACTGGCGTTTAAACGCCAGTAAGTCCTTCCTCCAGGGTATGATTTTTCTTCTGCTGTTTTTTGATTCTGTTTTTAATTTTAATATTTTTTTTGTGACTCCACATGATCATGAACCTAATAAAACACAAACTAACAGTAAAATAAAAAATAAAATTAGATAAATAAAAATTAGGTTGCTTCCCAACAAGCGCTCTTTTAATGTCACTAGCTTGACAGTGGGCTCTCTTGGAGCCACAAAGGTGACCAGGTCAATGTTGTGGACTCCCAACACCAAACTTAGAGTTTGGATATGGGGGTTCAACACCAAACTTAGAGTTTGGTTGTGGCCTCCCAACACCAAACTTAGAGTTTGATTGTGGGGGCTCTGTTTGACTCTGTACTGAGAGAAGCTTACTGTGCCTCTTTTCCATGTTTATAGAAGAGCACCCTTTGGTATTAAACACAAGGTAGTCCCCATTCAATTGAAGGACTAGTTCTCCTCTGTTAACATTTATCACAGCTTCTGCTGTGGCCAGGAAAGGTCTCCCAATGATGATGCATTCATCCTCCTCCTTCCTAGTGTCTAAGATTATGAAATCAGCAGGGATGTAAAGGCCTTAAAACTTCACTAGCACGTCCTCTATCAATCTATAAGCTTGTCTTACTGACTTGTCTACCATTTGTAATAAGAATAAGGCAGGCTGTACCTCAATGATCCCCAGCTTCTCCATTACAGAGACTGGCATAAGATTTATGCCTGACCCTAGGTCACACAGAGCTTTTTCAAAGGTCATGGTGCCTATGGTACAGGGTATTAAGAATTTCCCAGGATCTTGTTTCTTTTGAGGTAAAGTTTGCTGAACCTATGTATCAAGTTCACTAATGAACAAGGGAGGTTCACCTTCCCAAGTCTCATTACCAAATAACTTGCCATTCAGCTTCATGATGGCTCCTAGATATTGAGTAACTTGCTCTCCAGTTACATCTTCATCCTCTTCAGAGGAAGAATAATCTTCAAAGATCATGAATGGAAGAAGGAGATTTAATGGAATTTCTATGGTCTCTAGATGAGCCGAAGATTCCTTTGGATCCTCAATAGGGAACTCCGTCCTGCTTGAGAGACGTCCCATGAGATTTTTCTCATTGGGATTCGCGTCCTCCTCCTCCTCCTTGCATCCGGCCATATTGACTATGTCAATGGCCTTGCACTCTCTGTTTGGATTTTCTTCAGTATTGCTTGGGAGAGTACTAGGAGGAGTTTCAGTTACTTTCTTACTCAGCTGGCCCATTTGTGCCTCCAAATTTCTAACGGAGGATCTTGTCTCACTCATGAAACTTAAAGTGGCCTTTAACAGATCAGAGACTAAGTTTGCTAAATTAGAGGGGCTCTACTCAGAATTCTCTGTCTGTTGCTAAGAAGATGATGGAAAAGGCTTGTTATTGCTGAGCCTGTTTCTTCCACCATTATTAAAGCCTTGTTGAGGCTTTTGTTGATCCTTCCATGAGAAGTTTGGATGATTTCTCCATGATGAATTATAGGTGTTTCCATAAGGTTCACCCATGTAATTAACCTCTGCCATTGCAGGGTTCTCAGGATCATAAGCTTCTTCAGAAGCTATCTCTTTAGTACTGTTGGATGCATTTTGCCATCTATTCAGACTTTGAGAGATCATGTTGACTTGCTGAGTCAACACTTTGTTCAAAGCCAATATGGCATTCAGAGCATCAATTTCAAGAGCTCCCTTCCTCTGAGGCATCTCATTAGTCACGGAATTCCTCTCAGAAGTGTACATGAATTGGTTATTTGCAACCATGTCAATAAGTTCTAGAGCTTCTGCAGGCGTTTTCTTTAGGTGAATGGATCCACCTACAGAATGGTCCAATGACATCTTGGAAAACTCAGATAGACCATAATAGAATATATCTAATATGGTCCACTCTAAAAACATGTCAGAAGGACACTTTTTGGTTATCTGCTTGTATCTTTCCCAAGCTTCATAGAGGGATTCACCATCTTTTTGCTTGAAGGTCTGAACATCCACTCTAAGCTTGCTCAGCTTTTGAGGAGGAAAGAATTTATCCAAGAAGGCCGTGACCAGCTTATCCCAAGAGTCCAGGCAATCTTTAGGTTGTGAGTCTAACCATGTTCTAGCTCTATCTCTTACAGTAAAAGGGAAAAGCATGAGCCCGTAGACTTCAGGATCTACTCCATTCGTCTTAATAGTCTCACAAATCTGCAAGAACTCAGTTAAAAACTGGTAAGGATCTTCAGATGGAAGTCCATGAAACTTGCAGTTCTATTGCATTAGAGCAACTAATTGAAGTTTCAGCTCAAAATTGTTTGCTCCAATGGCAGGAATTGAGATGCTTATTCCATCAAACTTGGACGTGGGTTTAGTAAAATCACCAAGCATCCTCCTTGCATTATTGTTGTTGGGATCGGCTGCCATCTCCTTCTCTTGTTCAAAAATTTCAGAAAGGTTGCCTCTGGATTGTTGTAATTTAGCTTCTCTTGGTTTCCTCTTCAGAGTCCTTTCAGGTTCAGGATCAGCTTCAACAAGAGTGTTTTTTTCCTTCTTCCTGCTCATATGAAAGAGAAGAGAACAAGAAAAGAAGAGGAATCCTCTATGTCACAGTAAAGAGGATCCTTATTATTAGTCGAAGAAGAAAAGAATAAAGAAAGGAGAATCCAAACACAAGGGTAAGGATAGAGGCAGTGATTGGAGATGAAGAGAGGTGAAGAGAAGTATTAGTAAATGAATAAATAAATAGAAGAAGATGAGAGAGAGAATTCGAAAATTAATTTTGAAAAGGAGTTAATGATTTTCGAAAATTAAAGATGAGATAGAATTAAAATTAAAATTTAAAACAATTAGTTAATTAAAAAGAATTTTTTTTGAAAAAGAGGGAGGTATTTTTGAAAATAAGAGAGAGAAAAGTTGTTAGGTGGTTTTAAAAAAGATAAGAAACAAACAAAAAGTCAAATAGTTAGTTGAAAAAGATTTGAAAATCAAATTTGAAAAGATAAGAAGATAAGAAGTTAGAAAAGATATTTTAAAATCAAATTTTTGAAGAAGATAAAATTTTGAAAAAGATATGATATAAAAGATAAGATAAGATAGATTTAATTTTTAAAATTAAAATTAATTACTTGACTAACAAGAAACTAAAAGAAATGATTCTAGAATTTAAAGATTGAACCTTTCTTAACAAGAAAATAACAAACTTCAAATTTTTGAATCAATCACATTAATTGTTAGCATAATTTTCGAAAATAAAGATAAAATTAAGAAAAATATTTTTGAAAAATATTTTTAAAATTTTCAAAAATAAATAAAAAAATAAAAAAGATTTGATTTTTGAAAAAGTTTTGAAAAGATAAGATTTTTAAAATTTGAAATTTTGACTTGACTAATAAGAAAACAACTTATTTTAAAAATTTTTGACCAAGTCAACCCAAAATTTCGAATTTTTGAGAGAAAAAAAGGAAAAGATATTTTTTTTGAATTTTTTAATTATGAGAGAGAAAAACACAAATATGACCCAAAACATGAAAATTTTGGATCAAACACATAATGCATGCAAGAATACTATGAATGTCAAGATGAACACCAAGAACACTATGAAGATTATGATGAACATCAAAAACATATTTTTGAAAAAATTTTATGCAAAGAAAACATGCAAGACACCAAACTTAGAAATCTTTAATGCTTAGATAATATAAATGCAAAGATGCACATGAAAAACAATAAAAGACACAAAACAAGAAAACATCAAGATCAAACAAGAAGACTTACCAAGAACAACTTGAAGATCATGAAGAACACTATGAATGCATGAATTTTTGAAAAAATGCAAGAAATTTTTAAAACATATAATTGACAACAAAATTAAAAATTGACACTAGACTCAAACAAGAATCACAAAATATTTTTTATTTTTATGATTTTATTATTTTTTTGTATTATTATTATTTTTTTCGAAAATATTCTTTAGGAAAACGAAAAAGAGAAAAAAATTTTTAAAAGATTTTTTGAAAAATTGTTTGAAATTATAACAAAAAAAAAATTACCTGATCTGAGCAACAAGATGAACCGTCAGTTGTTCATACTCGAACAATCTCCGGCAACGGCGCCAAAAACTTGGTGGACGAAATTGTGATCATTAACAATGGCTCCAAAGACTTGGTAGCGCTCTCAAATGTGAATATGCAGAAACAAAGACATTCATTCAGTAGTTTGGAGATCTAGTTTTCTCTCTTAGGTTTTTCTCTCTAGTTTTTAATTTTTAATCTTTAATGATCTTAGCATTGGAACATTGAGAAGAGTTATTTCCTCATCAAGACTTCATCACTCTAGTTTGTCTTCTTAACTTAGTTCTATTCTTCCATGTTCCTTGTTTTTGTTCAATTTTATCATTCAGATACTTTTATGATTATTTAATGCAAGGATTATTTTTTTTCATTCAATTTCAATTTCAATAACTATGTTTTTTTTTATTCCCTTTCATGTTTTATGGATTTATTATTTACAATGCGTGAGTAGTTTCATTACTTGATGAGGAATTGATTAAAAAGGAACTCTTGAGTTGGAAGGATTGAAAGAAAATTTGTAATTGGGTTAACTGTTGAATTACCATCCTGTCACCGATGCCAATCCCTTTGAACTAAGTGGGTTGTAACTTGTGAACAGATCCAGTAAAGGATAACCAGACAGAGCAACCATTAATTATAAATTAATCTTAAAAATCACTCCATCAATGATAGAGATCCCAACCAATCAATTCCCAGTCAAGGCTTTTATTCATATTATTTAATTTCCGTCAATTTAAATCCCAATTTACTCAACTCAACTTCTTGAACATCTGATTAATAAGATAGCACACTTCTCTGTAACTCGTTAGGAGACGACCTGGGACTTAAAACTCCCAGTAATTTTAATTTAAACTCTCTGTGACATATTTCTAAATTGATAGGCAGATTTTTGGTGAATTAAGAACTATACTTGCAACATAATCATTTTAATAATTTTTAATTCACCAGCTTCTGCTTCCCATCAATTTTTGGCGCCGTTGCCGGGGAGTTGCAATAGAGTGCTAATTTTATTAATTAGAATTTATTTATTTGCATTTTTATTTAATTTTGCTACTATGAGCTGCATGTTTCTTCCGTCAAATGACACGTTCACTTCCTGATCCGCGCTTGCTAATATTCGATCCTGAAATTGAAAGAACAATTTCACGAATAAGGCGAGAACAGCGCAGGTTAATCCGCTCTGAGGGCGGATTTGAAAGTGAGTCTGAGGAAGAAACCAGCCCCCGTTCTACTGATTCGGTTGTTTTGCGTGCAGAAAACATGGCAGCTAGGAGAGTTACCATCCAGGAGGAAGGAGCCCCTGATTTTACAATGCAACCGTTTCAGGCGCATCATCCAGCGGTAGCTACAGATTTTGAAATAAAGACCGCACTGCTAAATTTGATGCCCAAGTTTCATGGCCTACCTGCTCAAGAGCCTATCAAGCACTTGAGAGACTTCCAGGCAGCCATTTCTACTGTCAGGCGTGATGGCACTGATGAAACTGCAATTCTGCTGAAAGCTTTTCCGTTTTCTCTTGAAGGAAAAGCAAGAGAGTGGTACTACACTCAACCTCTAGCAAATGTATCCAACTGGGATACACTCAGAAAGGAGTTTCTGGAGAAATTCTTTCCATCTGAAGTTACTGATAAACTGAGGAAGGATATCTCTACCATTGTTGAGGATGACAATGAGACTCTTTTTGAATACTGGGAGCGCTTCAATAACCTTCTGGAAGCATGCCCCCACCACATGATTGACAAGATCGTGCTACTCAGCTATATCACACAAGGCATGAGGCCCCAAGATAAGACCACATTTGAAAGTGCCAGCAATGGGTCTGTGAAGAAGTACAAGACCACTGATGAAGCTTGGCAATTGATCAGTGATTTAGCTGAATCTACTAGGAACCACAGACAGAAGCAAGGCCGTTCAAAAGCCGTTGCAGAAGTATCCTCTAGCAGAGAGACTGTTGCTCTAACTCAAAGCATATATGAAATTACCAACTTGCTAAAGCAAATGCAGTTGAATCAACAAGCTCGGCCTCCTCAACCGCAGCAAAACCAACAGCTAGTCCCACAAAGAATTTGTGGAATCTGTGCTGATTACAGCCATTACACTGATGAATGCCTACAGCTCCAACAAGAAGATAACATGGTGGCATCCACTCACAACTTCTATGACCGCCCCAACCAAGGGTACAATCAAAGTGGAAATAATAACCATGGATGGAAGGACAATTCAAACTAGAATTGGAGGGACAACAATAACAGAGGAGGCAGAGATAATTAGGGAAATCAGAGGTGGAATAATAACAATAACAGGCAGCAAAATCAACCTTACAGAGCACCTCACCTGAGGCAAAACCAAGGACCACCGAACAATCAGCAGCAGACCTCTCAATTTACTCATTCTTCTGTATCTTCTAATGAAGATTTATTACAAGCTTTTGAGAAGAGACAACTGGCCATGGAAAGTACCATCGTGAACAGTATTAACGCCAGTCTGAATGGTCTCACCTCTACTCTGCAAGCTTTTATGACACAGCTTGGCTCAGCACCAAATTCCAGTAACCAACCTTCAAGCACCACTGGAATTCCCTCTCAACCATTACCCAATCCAAAGGGAGGCATTAATGCCATCACCCTGAGGTCTGGAACCACACTGCAGGAGAGAAATCAGGAGGAACCAAGCTCACCAGAATACGCCTCAGCTGAAGAGGTGGTGGAAATTGAAGATGTTGAAGAGGAAGAGGATATTCAGGACATAGCTGAAGAAGAGATAGCTCAACCACAAGAGGAAGTACCAAAAAGCGCAGGCACCACAGGAACCACCATTCCCATTCCATTTCCACAGCTTGCAAGGAAGGCCAGGAAGTAGCTGGAACCTGATCCTAAAATGGTAGAGATCTTCAAAAAGGTCGAGGTAACTGTTCCCCTTTTTTATGTTATTCAGCAAGTACCTAAATACGCAAAGTTTCTAAAAGACTTATGTATCCATAAAGACAAAATTAATGAATTAGAAACTATTCCTTTAGGTAGTTCTATATCTACTTTAATGGGAGGATTACCTGAAAAATGCAGTGATCCAGGTCCTTGCATAGTTAGTTGTACTATTGGTGGTGTAGTAATTTATGATTGCATGTATGATTTAGGAGCATGTGTCAGTATAATGCCTTTGTCCATATATGATGTTTTGAGGCTCCCTCCCTTAAAAAGGTCGGCAGCTCATTTTGTGTTAGCAGATAAAAGCATTATTACAGTGGCTGGAGTTGCTGAAGGTGTTCTGGTGAACATTAAAGGGCTTACATTTCCCACTGATTTTTATATCTTGGAGATGCCCCATAATGATTCAGATAAGCCATCATCGATCTTACTTGGAAGACCATTCTTGAAGACATCAAAATTCAAGTTGGATGCTTTTTCAGGAACATACTCCTTTGAAATAGATGGCCGCATAGTGATCTTCAATCTGAATGGAGTCATTGACAATCCCCCAGAAGATCGTTCTATCTTCCAGTGTGATGTCATAGATGAAAGTGTGGCTGAAATTCAAAAAGAAGGGTTTTAAGAGAGGCACACTGGACAAGGTCCAAGTGTGGGGACCCTCTTAACTGACAGTGAGGACACTTTTCTATTTTCACAAGCTCCAGATAATCCAGAGCCTGCCCATGATCAAAAGTTAGAATTGAAACCTCTCCCTCCACACCTCAAATATGCCTATCTTGAGGATGAGCAGAAGCTTCCGGTTATTATTGCAAGAGAACTGACTTCTCAACAAGAAGAGCAGCTATTTGATGTACTGAGGAAGCATAAGAAGGCAATCGGGTGGAGCTTGGCAGACATAGTGGGAATCAATCCTCAAGTATGCGAGCACAGAATATTTTTAGAAGAGGGAGCAAGACCTGTCCGTCAACCCCAAAGAAGATTGAATCCCACCATCTTGGAAGTTATCAGAAAGGAAGTGACCAGACTATTGGAGGTCGGTATCATATATCCCATTTCAGACAGTGAATGGGTAAGCCCAGTACAAGTGGTACCCAAGATGTCTGGAGTCACTACAGTGAAGAATGAGCAAGGAGAGCTCATAGCAACTAGAGTTTAGAATGCTTGGAGAGTCTGCATTGATTACAGGCGTCTCAACCAAGCTATCCGTAAGGATCACTACCCACTTCCATTCATTGATCAAATGCTGGATCGCCTGTCAGGTAATCACATTATTGCTTTCTAGATGGTCACACAGGTTATTTCTAGATTCATATAGCTCCTGAGGATCAGGAAAATACTACTTTTACATGTCCTTTTGGGACTTATGCTTATAAGAGAATGCCCTTTGGCTTGTGCAATGCACCAGCTACTTTCCGAAGGTGCATGATGAGTCTTTTCTCTGATCTTACTGAGGACTGAATGGAAATTTTTATGGACGATTTTAGCGTTTATGGTGATTCTTTTACCCTTTGCTTAGATGGATTATCGAGAGTATTAGATAGATGTATTAATACGAACCTTGTATTGAATTTCGAAAAATGCCATTTTATGGTAAAACAAGGGATTGTATTAGGACATGTGGTATCTAATACTGGCATTTCGGTAGACCCAGCAAAGGTGAATGTTATTTCTAGTCTACCTTACCCCTCTTCTGTGAGGGAAGTCCGTTCGTTCCTTGGCAATGCAGGTTTCTACCGGAGATTTATTAAAGACTTTAGTAAGGTGGCACTTCCCTTATCCAGATTACTGCAGAAGGACATTGAGTTCGAGTTCAGTGAGGATTGCAAACAAGCATTTGATACGCTGAAGACTGCTCTAACTCAAGCCCCAATCGTGAGAGGACCCAACTGGAGCCAGCCGTTTGAAATCATGTGCGATGCTTCCAACCATGCAGTAGGAGCAGCACTGGCTCAGCGTGAAGGTAAGGATCCTTTTGTTATTACCTATGCGTCTAAGACTTTAGACACTGCCCAGTCCAATTATACTACTACTGAAAAAGAACTTCTTGCTATTGTTTTTGCTCTGGATAAATTTCGGGCCTATTTACTTGGTACCAAAGTAGTAGTGTATTCGGACCATGCAGCTCTAAAGTATCTATTAGCTAAAAAAGGAGTCCAAACCAAGACTTATCCGTTGGATACTGCTGTTACAAGAATTTAATTTAGAAATAAAGGATATGAGTGGTAATCAGAATTTAGTAGCAAACCACTTGAGTCACCTTGAACATATAAAGGATGATTCTACTCCTATAGATGATAATTTTCCTTTTGATAACCTGCAAGCAGTATCTGAGGTAGTCCCTTGGTATGCACCTGTTGCTAATTATTTAGTTAGCCTTACATTCCCTCCACATTTCTCTAAACATCAAAGAGACAAGCTGAAAAGCGAGTCTAAATATTAAATATGGGATGACCCATATTTATGGAGATGTGATGCTGACCAGATAATTAGACGTTGTGTGCCTCAATTAGAATTCCAGTCTATTTTAGAGGCCTGTCACTCATCTGAGAGTGGAGGACATTTTGGCCCTCAAATAATAGTTAGAAAGATCTTAGACTGTGGATTCTGGTGGCCTACTCTTTTTAGAGATGCTGCTGAGTTTTGTAAATCTTGTCCCCCATGCCAGAAATTTGGTAATATATCCAGAAGGGATGAGATGCCTCAACAATATATGCTTTTCTGTGAAATTTTTGATGTATGGGCCATTGACTTCATGGGTCCATTTCCAAATTCTAGTGGATATTTTTATATACTGTTAGCTGTAGATTATGTTTCCAAATGGGTGGAAGCAATTCCTACCCGCACTGATGATGCTAACACTGTTGTTTCCTTTGTGAGAAACCATATTATATGCCATTTTGGATCACCACGAGCGATCATGAGCGATCAAGGCACCCATTTTTGTAACAGGAGACTAACAGGATTGATAAAGAAGCATGGGATAATCCATAAAGTTGCAACAGCTTACCATCCTCAAACTAATGGGCAAGCTGAGGTGTCGAACAGAGAAATTAAGCGTATCTTGCAAAAGATAGTAAAGCCTCACAAGAAAGACTGGAGCACCAGGCTACAAGATGCACTGTGGGCGTATAGAACCGCATACAAGACACCCATTGGGATGAGTCCCTTTCGCTTGGTTTATGGAAAAGCTTGCCATCTCCCAGTTGAAATCGAACACAGAGCCTTCTGGGCAGTTAAAGAGTGCAACATGGGAATTGAGAATGCTGGAGCTGAAAGGAAGTTGCAACTGCAGGAACTGGAGAACCTTCGCCTAGAAGCTTATGAGAATTCCAGAATTTGCAAGGAAAGAATGAAAGTTGTGCATGATCAAAACATCAAGAAGAAAGAGTTTCAACCTGGAGATTTTGTTCTCCTTTACAAATCTAGACTAAGGCTAATGCCCAGTAAGTTAAGATCAAAATAGGAAGGTCCATACAGAGTAGAGAAGGCTGAACCGTACGGAGTTTATCACCTAAGCCATCCTTCAAGCTCTGAACTTATTAAGGTCAATGGACACCGCCTGAAGCTGTACCATGGTGAGAAGGTGCAGAAAAACAAGGAGCTCGAGATCTTCCGCTTGGAAGATCCCCACATAGCAGCAGATTGAGCTAATGAAGCGTCCAACTTACGGACGTTAAAGCAAAGTGCTTGGTGGGAGACAACCCACCGCGGTATGATCGTTCTTTTCTTCACTTTTAGTTTTTTCTTCTTCAATGACTCTTCTCTTTATTAATACTTTCATGTTTTTACACTTACATGTCCTTATTTAAAAAAAAAAAAAATTTCGCCGCGCGACGCGGTCGCATCAGCGACGCGTCTGCGTGGCAGGGAGAGTAAAGAAAAATAAAAATGAATAGAAAGTTATGCAGGAGCCGTGCTGGAGGCGTGCCAATGGCACAAATTACCTCACGCGACCGCGTCGCTGATGCGACCGCGTCGCATGGAAATCATGGCCTCCCACGTGGTCGCGTGCCCCATGCGGCCGCATGCCCTGAGTTTTCGACGTAAAAGGGTGCACAGTCACATTCTGTGCGAGAGTGATGCTGGATTTGTGCTGGAAGCACAATCCTTGTCACGCGATCGCGTCCGTGACGCGGCCGTTTCGTTCATTTTATAATACACACTCATGCGATCGTGTGACCCACGCGATCGCGTCACCCGATTTTGGCAATTAACATAAATTGAACAGAGAGTTGTGCTGGAGCGAGGCTGCACTCGCGCCAATAGCGCAACATAGGTCACGCGACCGCATGACCGACGCGATCGCGTCGCCCTACCTGGAGCACACTCATGCGAGCGCGTGCCCTCCGCGGCCGCGTCGCATGCGCTGCACAGCTCAACCTAAGTTGCCAAATTATCTTATCTTCCTATCTCCCAAATCATAATTTTTCTTTTCCCTCCTTCTTTCTTCTTTCTCCCTTCCCCTTTCTATCTCACCTTCCATTCTCTATCTCTCTCACCCCCATTAACAAGGTTTTCTTTTCTTCTTTCCCACTTTTCTACTATTCTTCTTATTTTCATATGCTATCTTTTTTTCTTTTCTTCATTATTTTTATTTTCTTTTCTTTTCTTTTCCTTTTTACTTGGTGTTATCTATTTATGTGAGTCATTATTTATCATTATATGCTTATGGTTTGTTGTAAATTTGTTTCACAATCATATATATTACTTTTTAAGGGAATGCTTGCATGTTCAAATTCATACTTTCAAGAGCTTATTCTACATGCATGCTATGTGTTTGTGAAAAAGCCCATATGGCATTATGCACTTATTCACATTATTCTACTCTAATATGCAATGCTTGCTTTTCACAAATTTCCTTTCATATTTTATTAATTAAATTTAATTGCCAATACAAACGTGATGGCTAGTTTGTTACAAATGGTAATCTAATTTGGACATTGAATGTTTTATATATGCTACCCATGCCTTTGCCTGCATGCCAATAAACCTCTCGCATTCCATTGTCCTACATGCACTTGCTATATTTCCATTGATGAACTTTTCACATGTAATCCGGACCATGTGTTACTGCCATTTATCCTTATTGTGCATTGATTATCACTTACACTACCCTCTTCTTTGCTCTATCTCTTTGCATTTAATTTCCTTTCTCTTCCCTTCTTTCAGGATGGCCACCAAGAAAGGAAAGGAGAAAGCTACTTCCAAACCACTAGCAAGAAGAGGAACTAAAAGAGCATTAGTGGCAGAGCCTTCTTCTACCACAGTCAAGCCCTCAACAAAAAGAGTTAAGAGAATAATAAAGGTTGACGAAAAGGAGAAAGCCTTTCCAGCAAAGGACGCTGCGCGATTTCCCAATCGCTACTGTGAGCAGATGTTCCCTATCCTAGCAGAAAGGGACTATAACAATGAATACCTTCTAATCCTCCCGTCCAATATTGCCACCTTTGTTGAGCCACAAATTGAACGAAGACAATGGGGTTTCTTACGGAGACAGCCGAGGCAGGTCAATCTCTCTTGGGTAGTTGAGTTCTACTCCAACTTCTACATACCGACCCTACAGTCTGTTTATGTCCGGCAGCAGCAAGTGCCCATTACAGAAGAGGCCATCCAGCAAGCTCTGAGTCTTCCCCCTTTTCCAGCAGGAATGGACGCTTTTCAAGAAGCCACCATTCAGTGCCAGAGATACCAACTTGACTGGGACTCCGTCCTTGGAGTCATTGCATTACCTGGCAGCCGTTAGATCTACGGATACCACCGTACCCGCCCTAAGGGAATCTTGGCTTCCGCACTTACCTTGGAGGCTCGTGTATGGGCACAGATCATGTCCCATTACGTCTTTCCGAGCACTCATGAGTCCTCTTTCACTGCAGACATGGCTGTTCTACTGTGGTACATCCTTACAGACCAACCTCTGAATCTCTCAAGACACATCCGGAATGCTATGGAGCATGTGCAAATCGCGGGCAACCTACCTTTTCTCGCCCTGGTCTCAGATCTTGTTTCAGCCGCCGGAGTCTCCTACAGAGCTGGGGACCCAAAGCCATGCTTCCACGGGATGATCAATATGTCCCTAACGGGAAATACCTCAGACTTTCAGTAGCCACTACAAGCCAGCATACTGAGCCAGTTGAAGATATTCCTTCTTCAATACCCCAAGCATCTACAACTGAGAAATTGCTCCAGCAGATACTTGAAAAGTTGGATCGGCATGAACAGAAAGCTAAGATGAGAGAGCGCCGTAACAAGCGCCGATTCACATACCTCAAGGAGCTGATCATGGGCAAATTCAAGGACTCAGACACTCCGGACTCCACTTCTTTTACCAGCACCGGGAGCCATGATAGTCCCGACTGTGGAGATACTGCTACCAGCCCACCCCTGTTCCTGACAGATGGCACCGAGGACAGTGCAAAGCCTTAAGTGTGGGGAGGTCGGTCAGTACCTGACTTCCGGAGGTAATTTCTCTTCTCTGTACACCAATAATTAGGATATTTTAGTTAGATTTTCTTCCCTTTATAGAATAGAATAAATTGCAGAGGTTAGAATAGTTGCATGCATGTTCTACTTGATTGAAAAGACAATAAGTTTCTTTTAAAAATCTATCTTTGGAATAAAATTTCACTAATTTTTCAGAAAATTTTTATGATAAATCTGCTTGAGTTGTATTTGGAACATGACGTTTGAGCTAAAGAACACACAACCTGTGAAAGATTTGAGCCTTTATGTATGGTTACATTATTTAACCATAATTATTTTATTCTTGTGTGTTTACTTCTCTATGATTGTAATCTTTATTTTGTTTTATCTTATATGTCCAATATTTATTATATTTACATGCTTGCACATGATTGAGGCCATTATTTGTTTAAACTCACTTATCCAAATCAAGCCTACCCTTTTTCAATTACCCTTGCTAACCACTTTGAGCCTTTAAAAACCCCATTTGTTCTATATTTTACCACATTACTAACCTTAAGCTGAAAAACAATTGCATATCCCAAATTAAATCTTTGGTTAGCTTAAGATAGAATTGTGTGTGCTAGTTAAATATGGGAAATTGTGGGAACAAAAGTTGTTAAGGGAATGTGTCATGAAAATTTAAAGGGAATTTGGATACCTACTCATGTGAAACTATAAGAATTGAAAAAAAATGATGATAAATAAATAAATAAGGGGACAAAATTACCCCAATGTTAAATTCAGAATTCAAAAATCAATGCACATATGATAGAATCAAAATACAAAGTTGAAACATGAGTATGGGTTGAAAAAGGGAATTATGGGTAGCTAGGCATGAATTTAAAGTATATAGAGTATATGTATATTAGGTGAGAGCTTAGGTTAATTAAAGATTCAATTTATAAAGCTCACTTAACCATATGTATACCTTTACCTGCACCTTGGCCCCATTACAACCCTGGAAAGACCTCATGATGTTTGCATTGGTATATTAACTGTTGTTGATTGGTTAGGAGAAAAACAAAAGTTAGAAAACATGACTAGAGAAGAATAGGGTGATTACTCTATACACTAAAGATCAGAGCGTACATACATTATCAATGAGGGTTCGATGCTTGAATTTTCATGTTTCCTGCTTTCATAAGCTATCTTCTTGCACTTTTATCTGTTTTATTGTATAATGATAGAATTAGTGGAATTTGATTTGTAATTGTTTTGAAGGGCTTATTTACTTTTGATCAAGTGGACAATAATCATATAGTTGCATTTATTTATATATGTAGGATTGCATTGCATTTCATGAGTTTCTACATGTTCATACTTATTTCCTTGTCTCCTTCAATTTAGCATGAGGACATGCTAATGATTAAGTGTGGAGAGGTTGATAAACCACTATTTTATGGTTTATATTGTGTTTAATTGTGTGGTTTTGTCATGATCCTTACCCACTTATTCATTAATTTAGCATGCATTTAGATTTCCTTCCTAAATTTAGTACATGTTTGAAAATTGCTCCCTAGAGACCTTACCCACTTATTCCATCAATTCAGGCTTTATAGGGCATGAATTAGTTGGAGATTGGAAAGGAAGCTAGCAAAAATGGAAGGAACACAAGAGTTTGAGGAGATAACCAGCGAGAAGTGACGCGGTCGCATGGCTCACGCGACCGCACGGAGGAGCGCAAATCGCAGTGACGCGGCCGCATCGCTTACGCGGCCGTGCGGATTGGAAAGCGCAAGCGACGCGTCCGCATGGATGACGCGATCGTGTTACATGTGTGATCTGCATAATCTACAGAATTCGCCGGGGGCGATTTTTGGACCTTATTTCGGCCCAGTTTTCGGCCCGGAACAGCAGACTAGAGTCAGAGAATATGCAGAAACAAAGACATTCATTCAGTAGTTTGGAGATCTAGTTTTCTCTCTTAGGTTTTTCTCTCTAGTTTTTAATTTTTAATCTTTAATTGATCTTAGCATTGGAACATTGAGAAGAGTTATTTCCTCATCAAGACTTCATCACTCTAGTTTGTCTTCTTAACTTGGTTCTATTCTTCCATGTTCCTTGTTTTTGTTCAATTTTGTCATTCAGATACTTTTATGATTATTTAATGCAAGGATTATTTCTTTTTCATTCAATTTCAATTTCAATAACTAGGTTTTTTTTTATTCCCTTTCATGTTTTATGGATTTATTATTTACAATGCCTGAGTAGTTTCATTACTTGATGGGGAATTGATTAAAAAGGAACTCTTGAGTTGGAAGGATTGAAAGAAAATTTGTAATTGGGTTAACTGTTGAATTACCATCCTGTCACCGACGCCAATCCCTTTGAACTAAGTAGGTTGTAACTTGTGAACAGATCCAGTAATTCAACTTGTTTGACTTTCCCTTACCTAGTAAAGGAAAACCAAACAGAGCAACCATTAATTATAAATTAATCTTAAAAATCACTCCATCAATGATAGAGATCCCAACCAATCAATTCCCAGTCAAGGCTTTTATTCATATTATTTAATTTCCCTCAATTTAAATCCCAATTTACTCAACTCAACTTCTTGAACATCTGATTAATAAGATAGCACACTTCTCTGCAACTCGTTGCGAGACGACCTGGGACTTAAAACTCCCAATAATTTTAATTTAAACTCTCTGTGACATATTTCTAATTTGATAGGCAGATTTTTGGTGAATTAAGAACTATACTTGCAACATAATCATTTTAATAATTTTTAATTCACCAGCTTCTGCTTCCCGTCAACATCCATCAGGTTGAAGTGCGAATGGTATCTTAGAACAGGAATAAATTGAATTGAATAGAAAATAGTAGTAATTGCATTAAATCTTGAGGTACAGCAGAGATCCACACCCTTAATCTATGGTGTGTAGAAACTCCACCGTTGAAAATACATAAGTGATGAAGGTCCAGGCATGGCCGAATGGCCAGGCCCCAAACGTGGTCAAAAGACTAGATAGTCAAAGATGTCTAATACACTAGTAAAAAGTTCTATTTATACTAAACTAGCTACTAGGGTTTACAGAAGTAAGTAATTGATGCATAAATCCACTTCTGGGGCCCACTTGGTGTGTGCTTGGGCTGAGCTTGATCTATCCATGAGATGAGGCTTCTCTTGGAGTTGAACGCCAAGTTGTAACGTGTTTTGGGCGTTCAACTCTGGTTCGTGACGTGTTTCTGGCGTTTGACTCCAAAATGCAGCATGGAACTGGCGTTGAGCGCCTGTTTACATCATCTAATCACGAATAAAGTATGGACTATTATATTTTTCTAGAAATCTCTGGATGTCTACTTTCCAACGCCGTTGAGAGTGCGCCATTTGGAGTTCTGTAGCTCCAGCAAATCCATTTCGAGTGCAGTGAGGTCAGATTCCAACAGCATCAGCAGTCCTTTGTTAGCCTCCTATCAGAGTTTTGCTCAGGTCCCTCAATTTCAGCCAGAAAATACCTGAAATCACAGAAAAACACACAAACTTATAGTAAAGTCCAGAAATGTGAATTTAGCATAAAAACTAATGAAAACATCCCTACAAGTAACTAGATCATACTAAAAACTACCTAAAAACAATGCCAAAAAGCGTATAAATTATCCGCTCATCATAGGTGTAGTATAATCACCAAGCATCCTCCTTGCATTATTATTGGGTTCCGCTATGTCTCCTTCGTTTTCGAGATTCTCTGTAAGGTTTTCTCTGAATTGTTGTGCTTTAGCTTCTCTTAGCTTCTTCTTCAAAGTCCTTTCAGGTTCAGGATCTCCTTCAACAAGAATGTCCTTGTCCTTGCTCCTGCTCATATAAAAAAGAAGAAAACAGAAAAGGAAGAGGAATCCTCTATGTCACAGTATAGATATTCCTTTTTGTAAGTAGAGAAAAAGAAAAATAAGAATGAAGAAGAGAAAAATTCGAATACAGAGGAGAAGAGAGGGTTCGAATTTTAAGATGAAGAGAAGTGTTAGCAAATAAAATAAATAGAAAGAGATGAGAGGGAGAGAATTTTGAAAATTATTTTTGAAAAATGGTTAGTGATTTTCGAAAATTAAGAGAAGAAATAAAATTAAAATTAAAATTTGAAACAATTAGTTAATTAAAAGAATTTTTGAAAAAGGGTGAGGAATTTTCAAAAATTAGAGAGAGAAAAGTAGTTAGATGATTTTGAAAAAGATAAGAAATAGTGAAGCAAACAAAAAAGTCAATTAATTAGTTAAAAAAGATTTGAAAATCAATTTTGAAAAGATAAGGAGTTAGAAAAGATTTTTGAAATTGATTTTGAAAAAGATATGATTTGAAAAGATATGATTGAAAAGATATGGTTGAAAAAGATTTGATTTTTAAAATTGATGACTTGACTAACAAGAAACTAAAAGAAAGTAACAAACTTCAAATTTTTGAATCAATCACATTAATTGTTAGTAAAGTTTTCAAAAATTTGAAATGAAATTAAGAAAAAGATTTTGAAAAATAATTTTTTTACAATTTTTGAAAATATTAAGAAAAAGTGAAAAAAAATATTTGATTTTTGAAAAAGATTTTGAAAAGATAGGATATTTGAAATTGAAATCTTGACTTGACTAACAAAAAACAACTAATTTTAAAAATTTTTGACTAAGTCAACCCAAAGATTTCGAAATTTATGAGTAAAATAAGGAAAAGATATTTTTTATTTTTAAATTTTTAATGAGGAGAGAGAAAAACAACTAAATGACTCAAGACAAGAAAATTATGAATCAAAACACATGATGCATGCAAGAATACTATGAATGTCAAGATGAATACCAAGAACACTTTGAAGATCATGATGAACATCAAGAACTTATTTTTGAAAAATTTTCAAGAAAAGAAAGACATGCAAGACACCAAACTTAGAAATTTTTTATGTTTAGACACTATGGATTAAAAAATGCATATGGAAAACAACAAAAGACACAAAACAAAAAAATACGAAGATCAAACAAGAAGACTTACCAAGAACAACTTGAAGATCATGAAGAACACCATGCATGAGTTTTCAAAAAATGCATAAATTTTTAAAATCATGCAATTGACACCAAACTTAAAAATTGACACTAGACTCAAACAAGAAACACAAAATATTTTTGGTTTTTATGATTTTATTAAATTTTTTTGGGTTTTTTGAAAATTTCTTTTTTGAAAAACGAAAACAAAATAAAACTTTTTTTGAAAGATTTTTGAAAACATTTTGAAAAGAAAATTACCTAATCTAAGCAACAAGATGAACCGTCAGTTGCCCAAAATCGAACAATCCGCGGCAACGGCGCCAAAAACTTGGTGCACGAAATTGTGATCTCAATGGAGCCATCAACTTGGTACGCACAATTGTAATATCACTCTTTTTCACAACTTTGCACAACTAACCAGCAAGTGCACTGTGTCGTCCAAGTAATAAACCTTACGTGAGTAAGGATCGATCCCACGGAGATTGTCGATATGAAGCAAGCTATAGTCATCTTGTAAATCTCAGTCAGGCGGATACTAATGGTTATAATGGTTTTCGAATATAAAGATAAATAAAGCATAAAATAGAGATAGAGATACTTGTGTAATTCATTGGTGGGAGTTTCAGATAAGCGCATGAAGATACTGTGTTCCTTCTGAATCTCTGCTTTTCTAATGCTTTCATCCAATCATTCTTACTCCTTTCCATGGCAAGCTGTATGTTGGGCGTCACCGTTGTCAATGGCTACCTCCCGTCCTCTCAGTGAAAATGGTCCATATGCACTGTCACCACACGGCTAATCATCTGTCGGTTCTCGATCATGCTGGAATAGAATCCAGTGATTCTTTTGCGTCTGTCACTACGCCCAACACTCGCGAGTTTGAAGCTCATCACAGTCATCCCATCTCAGATCCTACTCGGAATACCACAGACAAGGTTTAGACTTTCCAGATCTTAGGAATGGCCGCCAATAATTCTAGCTTATATCACGAAGACTCCGATCTTTCGGAATGGAGGCTAAGAGATACGCGCTTAATCTAAGGTAGAACAGAAGTGGTTGTCAGGCACGCGTTCATAGGTGAGAATGATGATGAGTGTCACAGATCATCACATTCATCATGTTGAAGTGCAGCGAATATCTTAGAATAAGAATAAGCTGAATTGAATAGAAGAATAATAGTAATTGCATTAATACTCGAGGAACAGCAGAGCTCCACACCTTAATCTATGGTGTGTAGAAACTCCACCGTTGAAGATACATAAGTGAAAATAAGGTAGGCATGGCCGTGAGGCCAGCCCCCAATGTCTAAGGACTAATAATAATCAAAGATTTTCCAAAAGCTCGTCCAAAGATCTCTCCACCGATCAAAATATAATAGTAAAAGGCCCTATTTATATTAGACTAGTTACTAGGGTTTACAGAAATAAGTCTTAGTGCAGAAATCCACTTCCGGGGCCCACTTTGGTGTGTGCTTAGGCTGAGCTTGAGCTTTACACGTGTAGAGGCTTCTCTTGGGGTTAAACGCCAAGTTGTAACATTTTTTTGGCGTTTAACTCTGGTTTGTGACGTGTTTCTGGCGTTTTACTCCATAATGTAGCATCGAACTGGCGTTGAACGCCAGATTGCGTCATCTAAAATTGAATAAAGTATGGACTATTATATATTCCTGGAAACCCCTGGATGTCTACTTTCCAAAGCAATTGAGAGCGCGCAATTTGGAGTTCTGTAGTTATAGAAAATCTATTTCGAATGCAGGGAGGTCAGAATCCAACAGCATCTGTAGTTCTTTTTCAACCGCCTATCATATTTTTGCTCAGGTCCCTCAATTTCAGCCAAAAAATACCTGAAATCACAGAAAAACACACAAACTCTTATTAAAGTCTAGAAATGTGAATTTTGCATAAAAACTAATAAAAATATCCCTAAAAGTAGCTAGATCCTACTAAAAACTACCTAAAAACAATGCCAAAAAGCGTATAAATTATCCACTCATCACATTGCATAGCCCAAATGGCATCCTTTTGTAAGCGAAGGTTCCAAAGGGACAAGTAAATGTGGTCTTTTCCTGATCCTTAGGAGCAATGCGAATCTGGAAGTATCCAGTAAAACCATCAAGAAAGCAATAATGGGATTTACCCGCAAGTCGGTCCAACATCTGGTCAATGAATGGCAAGGGGTAATGGTCTTTCTTCGTTGCGGCATTCAACCTCCTATAATCGATGTACACTCACCAAGCATTTTGTACTCTTTTGGTGACCACTTCACCATCTTCCTTCTTGACGACGGTGATGCCCGATTTCTTTGGGACAACTTGGACCGGACTCACCCATTCACTGTCAGAAATCGAGTATATGATACCCGCATCAAGTAGCCTTGTGACTTCCTTTTTCACCACATCAAGGATAGTTGGGTTGAGTCTTCTTTGGGTTTGTCTAACCAGCCGAGCTCCTTCTTGGAGAAAGATATGATGCATGCACATATGCGGGTCAATTCCCACAATGTCACCCAAGCTCCAATCGATTGCTTTCTTGTGCTTCCTTAGGACTTCAATGACCTTCTCCTCTTCTTGGCTAGAGAGCTCACTAGCAATAATGATCGGAAACTCTTGATTGTCTCCAAGAAATGCATACTTCAAATGAGATGGAAGAGGCTTCAATTCACTTTTGGCCTCCAATTGCAGTTCTTTTTCACCAAGCTCATGGGAATCACTCTCAACAAATTTTCTTTGTTCACCCTCTTGATCATCCTTCTCCTCAACAATAGGGTAGCATAGCTCGTTTTGATCTTTGCTTTGCACTTCCGCTACTACCTCATCAATTACATCACATCGGAGGACGGAATGCTCTTCGGGTGGGTGTTTCATGGCTTCCTTTAAGTTGAACTTGATTGTCTTTTCTCCAACCTCAAAAGAGTATGTGCCGGTGAAGGCATCCAACTTAAATTTGGAGGTCTTCAAGAAGGGTCTACCAAGTAGAACGGAGGAGGAACTTCTACCCTCTGTTGGTGGCATTTCAAGGATGTAGAAGTCAATCGAAAAAACCAAATCCTTGATTGCCACAAGCACATCTTCGGCTATTCCCATCACGGTAATCACACCCTTGTCGGCCAAGGCAAATCTGGCAGTCAACCTTTTCAATGGAGCTAAGTTCAACCTTGCAAACACTGAGAATGGCATGATGCTCACGTAAGCTCCTAAATCACACATACAGTCATGAAAAACAACTCCACCAATACGACAAGAAACCAAACAAGGTCTAGGGTCACCAAACTTTTCAGGAATAGGCTTCATCAATGCAGAAATAGAACTACCGAATGACAATGTCTCCAACTCACCTATCCTATCCTTGTGTATGCATAAGTCTTTTAAGTATCTTGCATACTTCAGAATTTGTTGAATGACATCAAGAAGTGGAATGGTTACCTCAACTTTCTTGAATACTTGAAGCATGTTCAAATCAAACTCCGAAGCTTTCTTGGCCTTCTTTATCATGGAAGGGAATGGAATAGGAATGGACTCATCCATTGTAGCTTTCCTTTTGGGCTCTTTGAGGTTCACTTCTCCCTCCTTTTGCCTTGTGCTCATCTCCTCCTCTTCATGTGGAGCTTCAATAACCACTTCTTTCTCATGAATGTCTTCCAAGGCCCTAGCAGGTATCTCCTCCAATGTAGTCCTTGACCGTAGTGTAATGGCACTGAGTGCACCATTTGGGTTTGGAATGGGTTGGGATGAAAGGTTAGAAGAGCTTGAGGGTTGGTTGGTGTTGTTGGAGGAGGGTAAAGCCAATCTTGAGATCATCTCGGTGATGTTGGCCAATTGAGCATTCACGGCACTAAATTGAGCTTTGCTATTCTCTTCATTCTTTTTCACAATAGCTTTAAACTCATCAACTTGGTTGGTAGAAGAAGAAGAAGCTTGGTTGGTTTGTTGTCTTTGATGTGGCGCTTGGTATCTAGGGTAGTTGTTTTGGTTTTGGTGATTTTGGTTGGCTTGATGGTTGTTGTTGTTATGGTGTTGGGATGAAGATTCGTGGTTATTGTTGTGATGAGAAGAAGAGTTGTTCCATTTTTTATTTTAATGATTCCCTTGTACATCATCGCTCTACCCTTGATTGGAGTTATTGCCATGAGAGTAGTTGTTGTGGCCTTGGTTTTGGTAGGATGGGCAATTGTTATAGTTCACATTGGCTACAACTAAGGTGTACTCCTCTTGAATTTGGTGGCACTGATCAGTGTAATGTACGGTGTTAGAACACAAACCCCATATCCTAGGAGGCCCTTCAGTTTGAAGAACTTGGGGTGAAGCTTGGACGGCTTGGATGGAATAGAATGCCGTTTGCTCCTTATTCATCTCGGTGAGGATGGTAGTCATATCTCCAAGTACTTTGGTCAAACTTGCTTCGGAAGGGGATGCTTCCGCCACACCCTTTAGGGGGTTGCTCCTCACCCTTACGTGTTGTGTAGCATTGGCAATATCATTTATCAAGCTCCATGCTTCCGCTTCTGTCTTGTTTTTAGAAAGGGAACCACCACTAGAAGCGGTGAGTAGTCTTCTATCTTCCGCACAAAGACCTCCGGTAAAATAGCTTATGAACAAGTGAGTGTTCAACCCATAGTGGGGACAAGACTCCAATAGCCTCTTGAATCAACTCCAATACTCGTACAAGTCTCTTAATCTCTTTGCATTATTCCTGAGATCTCCTTCCGGATGTAGTCGATCTTTTCTGGCAGGAAGAACTTGTCTAAAAACTCTCTTCTCAAGGAATCCCAATTGGTCACCACCTCATCTGGTTGGGAATAACACCACTCTTTCGCTTGCCCTTCAAGGGAGAAAGGGAAGGAAAAGACCATGATAGCAATCTCATCGGCCCCATGTCTTCGAGCCGTAGCATAAGCCACTTGAAAATCTCTCAGATGTCTGATGGGGTCTTGACCCGGAAGCCCATGATACTTAGGAAACAAGTTGATCAAACTATTCTTCAATTCAAATTTTGGGTCAAGATTGGGAAACCTCATTTGCAATGGTGGAAGAATGAGGTCCGGCACCCCTTGTTCATGCAAAGTAATCCTACGTGGCTCTGCCATGTGAGGTTCACCTGTGGAATGCGAAGATGTATCAGTAGTGCCAACAGAAGAATAAGAAGTAACGGACTCTAAGTCGCTCTCGGACCCGTCTAATGATTCGGTATGCTCCTCAAGTGAGGCCAAAGTACTAGCCATATAGTCCAACCGACGCCTAGCTTGCCGAGTGCGTTACAAAGTCCTTTCAATTTCTAAATCAAGCTCGGCTAAGCTAGCGTTTGGTTGGGACCGAGTCATCAAACTTGAGAGTCATAGCTCATGTACGCAAGAAATCTAAACTAAGAACAAAATATAGAAAGCAAGTAAACTATCTATACTATCTACATATTCACATAACCAATGCTAAGGCATATGTTGCACTCATTCTCCGACAACGGCGCCAAAAATTTGATAAGCCAAGTACAAGTACCGGTTCATAATTTCACAAAATGAATTCGTCAATAGTATAGCTCCAAACCAATGACTAATCCTCGGATCAAATTTAAAAGAGGGATTTGGTTGTCACAAGTTCAACCCCAATAAAAGTTTAACCGAAGTATTCAAACCTCGGGTCGTCACACGAAGAATGGGCAAACGTGCATTAACATTGGTTAGAAATCCAGGGTTGGAAGTCATAACACAAAATTAAACCACTAAACTTATCGTGCAAGGAAACTTAAAATGCAAGGAACTAAATCAAGTAACCAAATCAAGAGAACCTATAATCTACTTCTACTTTAGAATTAAGCAATGATCTAAAGCTAGAACTAAATAAGGGAGATTTTGAGTTTTCAAATATGAATAATAAAAAGAACTCTTGGCTAAGCATGGGGATTGGGGTCACCATCCTTGTCTATAGCCATAATTTGCTAATTGTGAGGAACCAAACTCACTAAGTCTACTTCCAAGAACCTTAAGTACGTAACATCTACTCCTAGGTTTGAGGCACGTCAAGTGCCTTGATCAATTTCAACCCATAAGTCCCAACCAATCTACTAATTAGATTAGTAGTGGGTTGGTGTCAATGGTTGTCAACTTGACCACAAAGGGTTCTCCAATGAACACTCCAATGAGACCCAATAACTCAAGGTCACCCAATTCTCATAGCTTAGACCAAGAGTAAAGAGAACTACTCCATAATCAAAGGAAACATTTCATCAAACACATGGAATGCACTAACAATAGACATGTTCAAATTGTAATTAAATTGGAAATTATAAGGACCCACTAACAATTATCTATAAAGAATAACTCAAATAACACTAATGATTATAGAAAACATCAATGTGCTCATAGAATTCAAGATCCATAGTATTCATGAAATGGGTAGAAAATTGGAAAATAACAAGATAACATAATTCAACACAAGATCTAAGCAAAATTATACTAGGAAATTCAAATTAAGTAGTCATAACTAGCAATTAACAAAATCCAATCCAGAAATTCAACAATGGGAGATCAAAATCAAACTAAATCTTGAGAGGAGCAAGGGTTTCTCTCTCTAGAAGAACAAGAACAAAAAAAAACTAACAAAAATTGTATCTAAGTGTGTAATGAGTGATCCCCCCCCTTTTCCCCTACAATCCCTGGGTCTTTTCCTTTTAGAGTGTGCTTGGAATTGGGCCTGGAAAGCCTCAGAAATCGCCATCCACGATTTCATTAATGAGGTCACGTGCTGGTCGCGACGCGTATGCGCCAAGTACGCTCGTGCGTCGATAGGCTTCTCAATCCACGCGTACGCGCAAGGTGCGCGTGCGCGTCAGTGCGGTTTTTCCCATACACGCGAAAGCGTCAGCTGTGCGTGCCGATTCCCAGCGGCATGCATCCACGCGTGTGCACAATATATGCGTGCACGTCGATGCTCAGACTCCAAAGCTCTAAAGCTTCATGTTTCCTCACTTGTGCATGCTTCATTTCCATCTTCTAGACCAATCTTGCCCTGTAAACTCTGAAATCACTTAACAAACGCATCACAGCATCGAATGGTAATAGAAGAGATCAAAATATAGCATTTTTGGGTCAAGTATGCATGTTTTAAATCATGAGGCAAAATAATGAAGGAAACACAAAATCCCCTCAAATCAACACCAGATAAACCACAAAATTGGGGTCTATCAAGTGCGTCCCGACTTCTGCCACAAAGGAGGTCCTAGAGTACGTTCATGGTGGCATGTGCGGCAACCACCTCGGGGCATGGGCTTTATCCAAAAAGATACTCTGAGCCGGCTTTTACTGGCCGACCTTACAGAAGGAGGCAATAGAGTTCGTCAAAACATGCCCTCCATATCAGAAGCACGCCAACTTCCATATCACCCCACCAGAAGAGCTCATCTACGTTACTTCACCCTGACCATTTTCAAAGTGGTGGCTCGACCTCCTTGGACCATTCCCCCAAGGATCAGGACAAGTCAAATTCCTCATTGTAGGAATAGATTACTTCACAAAGTGGATCGAAGCAGAGCCATTGTCCGTCGCCACCGTCCAAAGAAGTCGAAAGTTCCTATACAGAAATATTGTCACGAGGTTTGGGGTTTCCTACTCCATCACTACGGACAATAGGACTCAGTTCACTGACACAGGCTTCAGGAACCTAGTAGCTGGCCAAAAAATCAAGCACCAGTTCACCTCAGTGGAACTCCCACAAGCCAATGAACAGGTGGAAGCCGCCAACAAAGTCATACTGGCTGGGCTAAAACGTCGACTGCATGACACAAAATGAGCTTAGGCTGAAGAGCTCCCACAAGTCCAATTGGCATACCGGACAACACCACACTCCACCACTAGGGAATCAACTTCCCAACTTGCTTATGAAATGGAGGCAACGATCCCTATAGAAGTAGATGAAAGATCCCCTGGGGTGATCTTCTACAATGAGGGCACCAACTCCCGAGCACAAAAGGAAGAACTCGACCTGCTTTTAGAAGTTTGAGAAAGAGCTCGGATCAGAGAGGAAGCTCTGAAGCGTTGAATGGCCTCAAGGTACAACCGGAAGGCAATCCAACGAAGCTTCGCTACCAACGACCTCATCTTAATCTGAAATGACATCGGAGCAGGACGGTTAGGAGAAGGAAAGCTGACAGCAAACTGGAAAGGCCCATACCATATTATAGAAGTAATAGGAAAAGGTTACTACAGGGTGGCCGACCTCCAAGGGCAAGAGCTCCGGAGGTCGTGGCACACCTGTAACCTAAGAAGGTACTATAGCTAGAAAAGGTCTCGGGCCAAGGCATGCTCTTTTTCCCAGTAAAGGCTTTTTTAATGAGGCACCAGGCCTAGACTTGAAAGCTGCCCGACTTCCAGGGTAAGCCCACACATGTGCATACTCTTATTTACATTTTTTGGACTTATTACACTTTATTTCTAATAAAAATAGAGATTCTCTAAAAATTTTCCTACCAAGACGCATTAATTTATGCTCGAAAAAATGCAAAACTCGTTATCCAACCAAGAAAGGTCGGTAAGGTGAAGCAACGAGGTTCAAATTAATGCAAGAAGTTATAAAAGCAATCTATATAAAGCGGCCTGACGATGTTGGATAAAAAAACGGGGTTGCAAAAATAACATAAAAAGGCCCGACAGAGAAGTCGGACCATCTAAAAGATCACTGAAAAAAGGGAACAAGACCTACCTAATAAAGTTCCAAAAAGGTTGGAAAACCTAAAAGCGCCAAAGCTGCCAAGCTAAAAGGTAAGAGTCCAAAAGGGACATTACTTAAAAAGCAAAGGCAATTTCAAAACCCAAATAAGGCTCAAAAGTCGTCCAAATAAACTGAAAAGAAAAGGTTCTAATTAGAGAACACTACCTAGAAAGTTATTGGAAATCAACTAAAATCCTGAACACAAAAAAATAGAACAATGCGACTCGGCAAGGTTGTCAACACAACCAGAAGAAGCACAAAACAATACACAAAAGGTAGAGGTTCGTGAAAAGAACACTACTCCAAAGGTCATCAGGAAAGACGTCGGTCAGAAAAAACCAAAATGCCTAAAAAACCAGACCAAAACCCACAATGGGACGCCACCCCAAGAAGGAAACCCGAAAGGGGCGAAGCAACAACCAAAGGATGGGAACACTCCTCAAAAACCAAGCCAACATAATACTAGGTGACACAAGAATTAAAGCATCTCAAAGGATTACCTAACAGGCAACCCAAGAGAAAAGGTGCTTTGATTAAAAATTAGAAGTTGCTAGGAAGCAACCATAAATTGTCAAAAAGCTATCCAAGATATTACAAAACCAAAAAAGTTTAAAGGTGCACAAATTGGACTGCATCAATAAATAATCAAAAGATAGATAAAAAGAGAGAGTCACAAAGGGTCCAGCTTCGATCCTGTCACCGCGTCATCAGAAGCAGGAGGAATGACTGAGATCGGGACAGCTCCGACAACACCATCAGGGCCATTCAAGATCTCCACGTCGGGATAGGCCTCAGGTCGGGACGGCTCAACAAAGGAAGCATTGGTAGGTGGTTTCGGGGCAGGAGTTTCATCGTCATCAGGGGCTTGTGATGACTTGCATCATCGACCTCTTTTTCTTATCTAAAAGGGCCATAAAAAGAGCATAATCTCATTGAATCAATGCAATTTCATGAACCAAATGATATATATTATGGTACATTGCTTTGAAATAGGTTTGTACTGAATTTCAGGTGAAAATAGCAACAAAAGGGGAAGAAAACAACAAATAAAGCTGGGCGTGTGAAGTTGGACGTGCCACTTGAAGCTCTGGGCGTGGCACGCTAAGCTTTTTGAAGCCAAGTCTCAAAGAGGGGATGCCACTTGGTGCTATGGGCGTGGCACGCAAAGTTTGTGAAGCCAAGATCTCAAAGAGGGCGTGCCACTTGGTATTTTGGGCGTGGCACACCAGGCTTAATTTACGGAGGAGTGATTTTGAGCCCCACTATGGGCGTGGCATGCCCGGGCATATACCAGCCTGACCTCCTCTCATTCAAATGATAATATCTTCGGCTACACAACTTCAAATTAGATGATTTTAGTACCATTAGAAAGTCGACATTCAGAGCTTTCCAACCATATATAACACTTTATAACGAACACTGGAATTAAGGACAATATTGACCCCAAAAGCACAAGGAGAAAAACACGTCACTGAAGAGTTACCAATCTGACCTCTTTATCTTCAAAGGAATATAACTTGAGTTGTAGAGGTCCAAATGATCTGATTTTGGTGGCGTTGGAGCGTTCACATCAAAGGCTTTCCAGGGATATATAATACTCTAAGGTGGCTGTTAAAACCTTAGGTGAAAAAGGCCATTATTTCAGCGTTGCAAAACCTGGGCGTGCAACTTGATATCGAAGGCGTCTATTTTCATAATGGGCGTGGCATGCCAGGTTCTGGGCATGGCATGCCAGTTCTAATGGCCAGAGAGAAAGATTCTGTGCATCATTGAAGGTGTGGCACACCAAAGAGTGGGCGTGGCATGCCAGTTTCATAACATATGGGCATGGCACGCCGGGCTACTTGACAGGCTGACCTATCCACCTTCAAATAGCCATAACTTGAGTTACACAGATCCAAATGAGTTGATTCTAGAAGCGTTGGAAAGCTAACATCCAGCGATTTCCAAAAATATATAATATTTCATAGTGAAAATTCAATTTGAGGCCAAAAAACTCCATCTTTTTACCGTGTCAAATGGGTCACAATACAAAGAGCAAAATCAAGTGGGAGTGGCACTTGAAACCACACACCAACTTCTTCCTGCAGCCCCCAAGCTTCAACCAAGCCCACTTTAGCTCTCATTCAAGCCACAATTGTCAATCAATCAAGGCCACAAGAAGCATCTAGAATAGTTTATTTTCATTTCATTGTAATTTGCTTTCAATTTCATTTAAGTTTGTAATTTAGGAGAGCCTATATAAAGGCCTTAGTTCATAGAATTAGGAGGCTATCATCTATTATTCTGGACACAATTGAGGGAGGGGTCTTCAGACTCCCTCTTCTTACCCACACTTCTCTCCTCTTCCGCTTTCTTACTCGTAAATATTTTAGTTACGAATCACTAACTCTTTCCATTGGGAAAGAGAGCTCTATTATTTTTTAATGGATTAGATTATTTTTATTCTTCTTCTCTTCATCTCTCTTTGATTTAATTGAAGGATTTTCATTCTTCATGTTAGCATTCAATTATCTTGGAAAAGAGATTGAATGTATTTGGATTTTATGTGAACCTTGGAAGAGGAATCATAAAACCATGCTTGAAATTCCTTCTCACACTTAAGTAGGATCTGGGTTTTGGGATTGGATATGGTGACATACAATCCACCCATTATTTGGATCTATGAATGTGTGGTATAATCTGGGACCAAGCATATCTCTCTTCATGAGCAATTAGACCAAGGAATTGGCTGATTATCAAGATTTGAGAGATTGAGTTACCAATGGATTGGGACTTCGTACACGAAATCGTGATACACAACTTCGTGCAGCTGACCAGCAAGTGCACTGGGTCGTCCAAGTAATACCTTACGTGAGTAAGGGTCGATCCCACGGAGATTGTCGGCTTGAAGCAAGCTATGGTCACCTTGTAAATCTCAGTCAGGCAGATTCAAATGATTATGGGGTTTTGATAATTAAAAGAACGAACTAGAACATAAAATAGGATAGAAATACTTATACAATTCATTGGTGGGAATTTTAGATGAGCGTATGAAGATGCTTTGTTCCCTCTGAGCCTCTGCTTTCCTATTGCCTTCTTCCAACCATGCGTTACCTCCTTCCATGGCAAGCTGTATGATCCTCTCGGATGAAAACAAATCCATCTGCGATGTCACTGCAGGGCTAATCATCTGTCGGTTCCCGCTAGCGTCGGAATAGGACAATTGTCCTTTTGCGCACTGTCACTTGCGCCCAACATTCGCAGGTTTGAAGCTCGTCACAGTCATCCCTTCTCAGATCGTACTCAGAATACCACAGATAATGTTTAGACTTTCCAGATCCCGGATCTTACTCGTTATACCACAAACAAGATTTAGACTTTTCGGATCCCAGGAATACTGCCAATGGTTCTAGCCTATACCACGAAGATACTAATCTCACAAACTCGGTCCCCTGTAATAGATATCCAAGAGAGTATACTCCAGCTGGCGTCCAATGACTATGTTGAACATCATGTAGACCGCTTTTGTGGTTGTCAGGCACGCGAATCTTGGCTAAGCGAGTAACAAAGATTGGGTGATTGTCATGGGTCACCCCTTTATTCTGACTTAACTGAATAAAGAACAAGAGTATATCTTGGAGAAGAAGTAGGCGTGAATTAAAGGAAAAACAATAGTATTTGTATTAATTCATGAGGAACAGCAGAGCTCCACACCTTAATCTATGGTGTGTAGAAACTCCACCATTGAAAATACATAAGAACAAGGTCTAGGCATGGCCGAATGGCCAGCCTCCCAAAAGTGACCAAAAGATGATCCAAAGATGAAAATACAATAGTAAGGACTTGTTTGGGTGAGCTTCTAAGAAAAGATCTTTTTTCAATTTATCTTTTTTTAAAAGATCTTATAGAGAAGTAAAAGTAATTTTATGTTTGGATATCTCATGTAAAAAAGTCTTTTTATCTATCAATTATGATTGGGTATAACAATATAAAAGTACTTTTTTGTTTATTTATTACATGAAAAATATCTTTTTTTTTAGGAAAAAAGATCTTTTAAAAAAAGATGTAAATTACAGCTTTTCAAAAAAGATCTTTTTATTTTACTAGTGCTTTTACTTTTACTACTAGAAATTTGCCAAACACATTAAAAAATAAAAAAAATATCTTTTTTCATTGAAAAAAGATCTTTTTTTAACAAAATAATGGCGCCCAAACATGCACTAAAAGGTCCTATTTATAGAGAACTAGTAACCTAGGGTTTACAGAAATAAGTAAATGATGCAGAAATCCACTTCTGGGACCCACTTTGTGTGTGCTTGGGCTGAGCATTGAAACTTTCACGTGCATAGGCTTCTCTTGGAGTTAAACGCCAGCTCTGATGCCAGTTTGGGCGTTCTTCAGCTTTTCTGCCAATTTGGGCGTTTTACGCCGGAATTTTTATGCTGACTTGGAACACCAGTTTGGGCCATCAAAGCTCGAGCAAATTATAGACTATTATACATTGATGGAAAGCCCAAGATGTCTACTTTCCAACGCAATTAAGAGCGCGCCAATTGGGCTTCTGTAGCTCCAGAAAATCCATTTCGAGTGCAGGGAGGTCAGAATCCAACAGCATCTTCAGTCCTTTTTCAGCCTCTGAATCAGATTTTTGCTCAGGTCCCTCAATTTCAACCAGAAAATACCTAAAATCATAGAAAAACATACAAACTCATAGTAAAGTCCAAAAATGTGATTTTTGCATAAAAACTAATAAAAATATACTAAAAACTAACTAAATTATACTAAAAACTATCTAAAAATAATGCCAAAAACCGTATAAATTATCCGCTCATCACAACACCAAACTTAAATTGTTGCTTGTCCCCAAGCAACTGAAAACAAAATAGAATAAAAAGAAGAGAATATACAATGAATCTCACAATATGAATGAAACTTAGTCCCAATTAGATGAGCGGCGCTAGTAGCTTTTTGCTTCTAAACAGTTTTGCCATCTCACTTTATCCTTTGAAATTCAGAATGATTGCCATCTATAGGAACTCAGAATTTTAGATAGTGTTATTGATTCTCTTAGTTCAGTATGTTGATTCTTGAACACGGCTACTTTATGAGTCTTGGCCGTGACCCTAAGCACTTTGTTTTCCAGTATTACCACCGGATACATAAATGCCACAGACACATAACTGGGTGAACCTTTTCAGATTATGACTCAGCTTTGCTAAAGTCCCCAGTTAGAGGTGTTCAGAGTTCTTAAGCACACTCTTTTGCTTTGGATCAAGACTTTAACCACTCAGTCTCAAGCTTCTCACTTGGACCTTCATGACGCAAGCACATGGTTAGGGACAGCTTGATAGTCGCTTAGCCAGGATTTTATTTCTTTGGCCCTCCTATCCACTGATGCTCAAAGCCTTGGATCCTTTTTACCCTTGCCTTTTAGTTTAAAGGGCTATTGGATTTTTCTGCTTGCTTTTTCTTTTTTTTTCTTTTTTTTTGCCAAAATTTTTTTTCACTACTTTTTTTCTTTTTCACTGCTTTTTCTTGCTTCAAGAATCAATTTCATGATTTTTTCGATTATCAATAACATTCATCTTTGTTCATCATTTTTTCAAGAGCCAACAATTTTAACATTCATAAACTTCACTATAAAAAAATATGCACTGTTCAAGTATTCATTCAGAAAAACAAAAAGTATTGCCACCACATCAAAATAATTAAACTAACTTTAGGATAAAATTTGAAATTCAAGTACTTCTTGTTCTTTTGTAATTAGGCACATTTTTCATTTAAGAGATGTGAAGGATTCATGGAATTATTCATAGCTTTAAGGCATAGACACTAGACACTAATGATCATGTAATGAAGACACAAACATAGATAACACATAAAGCATAAAATCGAAAAACAGAAAAATAAAAACAAGGAAATTAAAGAACGGGTCCACCTTAGTGATGGCGGCTAGTTCTTCCTCTTGAAGATCCAATGGAACGCCTGAGCTCCTCTATGTCTCTTCCTTGCCTTTGTTGCTTTTCCTTCATGGCTATTTGATCCTCTCTAATTTCATGGAGAATAATGGAGTGCTCTTGGTGCTCCATTCTTAGTTGCTCCATGTTGGAACTCAAATCTCCCAAAGAGGTGTTGAGTTGCTCCCAATGGTTGTATGGAGGAAAATGCATCCCTTGAGGCATCTCAAAGATTTCTTGATGAGGAACTTCCTCATGCTCTTGTTGAGGTCCATGAGTGGTCTCTCTTATTTGCTCCATCTTCTTTTTAGTGATGGGCTTGTCCTCTTCAATGAGGATGTCTTCCTCTTTGACAATTCTAGCTAAACTGCATAGGTGACAAATGAGATGAGGGAAGGATAACCTTGCCAAAGTGGAAGGCTTGTCAGCAACTTTGTATAGTTCTAGAGGTAAGATCTCATGAACTTCCACTTCGTCTCCAATCATGATACTATAGATCATGATAGCCCGATCCACAGTTACTTCAGACCAGTTGCTAGTAGAAATAATAGAGCGTTGGATGAACTCTAGCCATCCTCTAGCCATGGGTTTAAGGTCATGCCTTCTTAATTGAACCGGCTTGCCTTTGGAGTCTCTTTTCCACTGAGTTCCTTCCACACATATGTCCATAAAAACTTGGTCCAACATTTGATCAAAGTTGACCCATCTAGTGTAGGGGCGTGCATCTCCTTGCATCAATGGCAAGTTGAATGCCAACCTTACATTTTTCGGACTGAAATCTAAGTATTTCCCCCGAACCATTGTAAGCCAATTCTTTGGGTTTGTGTTCACACTTTGATCATGGTTCTTAGTGATCCATGCATTATCATAGAACTCTTGAACCATTAAGATTCTAACTTGTTGAATGGGATTGGTGAGAACTTTCCAACCTTTTCTTCGGATCTCATGTCGGATCTCCAGAATCTCATTCCTTTTGAGCATGAAAGGGACCTCAGGGATCACCTTCTTCTTGGCCACAAATACATAGAAGTGGTCTTGATGGACCTTTGAGATGAATCTCTCCATCTCTCATGACTCGGAGGTGGAAGCTTTTGCCTTTCCTTTCCTCTTTCTAGAGGTTTCTCCGACCTTAGGTGCCATAAATGGTTATGGAAAAACAAAAAGCAACGCTTTTTCCACACCAAACTTAAAATGTTTGCTCGTCCTCGAGCAAAAGAAGAAAGAAGGGATGGAGAAGAAGAATAAATGGAGGAGATGGAGGGGGAAGAAAGGTTCCACCATGGAGGGGAAAAGTGTGCATGAGGTGTGAAAATGAAGGAGTGATGAAGGGTTTATATAGGAGTGGAAGAGAGGGGTGGCCGTGTGTAAGGGTTGGGTTTGGGAGGGAAAGTTTATGAATTTTAAATGGTGGGGTAGGTGGGTTGTTTGGGGAAGAGTGGATGGAGGTGATTGGTGAAGGGTATTGGGGAAGAGAAATAGATAGGATTGGTGAGGGATATTTGGGGAAGGGTGTTATTGGAATGTGTGAAAAAGAAAAAGAGTGAATTGAGGTAGGTGGGAATCCTGTGGGGTCCACAGATCCTGAGGTGTCAAGGATTTCTCATCCCTGCACCATTCTGGCGTGTAAACGCCCTCTAAGTGCTAATCCTACGCCAGGTTGCTGCCCATTTCTGGCATTTAACGCCACCTTTTCTTCCCTTTCTAGCGTTGAACGCACACTTGGTACCCTTTTTGCCGATAAACGCTAGTCTGGTGCCCTTTTCTGGCATTGAACGCCCAGAATGGTGCCAGACTGGGCGTTTAATGCCCATTCTGCTACCCTTACTGGCGTTTAAACACCAATAAGCTCCTCCTCCAGGGTGTGCTATTTTTAATGTTGTTTTTGAGTTTGCTTTGATTTTTGTAGTTGTTTTTGTGACTCCACATGATCATCAACCTAAAGAAAATATAAAATAACAATGAAAATTGGAAAATAAAAATTGGGTTGCCTCCCAATAAGCGCTTCTTTAATGTCAATAGCTTGACAGTGAGCTCTCATGGAGTCTCATAGATACTCAGAGCATGGTTGGATCCTCCCAACACCAAACTTAGAGTTTGAATGTGGGGGCTTTGGTTGACTTTGTATTGAGAGAAGCTTTTCATGCTTCTTCTCTATGTGTATAGAAGGAGATCCTTGAACCTTAAACACAAGGTAGTCCTCATTCACTTGAAGGACCAATTCTCCTCTGTCAACATCAATCACAGCTTTTACTGTGGCTAGGAAGAATCTGCCAAGGATGATGAATTCATCCTTATTTTTTCCAGTGTCCAGGATTATGAAGTCAGCAAGGATGTAAAGGCCTTCAACCTTCACTAAGACATTCTCTACAAGTCCATAAGCCTGTTTCCTTGAATTGTCTATCATCTCCAGTGAGATTCTTACAGCTTGTACCTCCAAAATCCCTAGTTTCTCTATTACAGAGAGTGGCATGAGGTTTACACTTGACCCCAGGTCACACAGAGCCTTCTCAAAGGTCATGGTGCCAATGGTGCAAGGTATTAAGAACCTTCCAGGGTCCGGTTTCTTTTGAGGTATCTTTAGCTGAGCCAGGGTGTTTAGTTCATTAATGAGCAATGGAGGTTCATCCTCCTAAGTCTCATTACCAAATAACTTGGCATTCAGCTTCATGATTGCTCCAAGGTACTTAGCAACTTGCTCTTCAGTAATATTTTCATCTTCTTCAGAGGAAGAATACTCATCAGAGCTCATGAATGACAGAAGTACGTTCAATAGAATCTCTATGGTCTTTGTATGCCTCAAATTCCCTTGGTTCCTTAGACAGTGGACATCCCTTGAGGTCTTTCTCACTAGGAATCACTGTCTTTTCCTCCTCCACAGGTTCGGCCATGTTGGACGTGGTTATGGCCTTGCACTCTCTCTTGGGATTTTCTTCTGTATTGCTTGGGAGAATGCTAGGAGGAGTTTCAGTAGCTCTCTTACTCAGCTGACCCACTTGTGCCTCCAAATTTCTAATGGAGGATCTTGTTTCAGTCATGAAACTTAGTGTGGTCTTAGATAGATCAGAGGCTATGGTTGCTAAGCTAGAGCGATTCTGCTCAGAGTTCTCTGTCTGTTGCTGAGAAGATAATGGAAGAGGCTTGCTATTGCTAAACCTATTTCTTCCACCATTATCGTTGTTGAAGCCTTGTTGAGGCTTCTGTTGATCCTTCCATGAGAAATTTGGGTGATTTCTCCATGAAGAATTGTAGGTGTTTCCATAGGGTTTTTCCATGTAATTCACCTATTCCATTGCAGGATTCTCAAGCTCATAAACTTCTCCTTCAAAGGAGGCTTCTTTAGCACTGCCAGATGCAGCTTGCAATCCAGTCAGATTCTGAGAAATTATATTGACTTGCTGAGTCAATAATTTGTTCCGAACCAATATGGCACTCAGAGTATCAATCTCAAGAATTCCTTTCTTCTGAGTTGTCCCGTTGTTTATAGGATTTCTTTCAGAAGTGTACATGAACTGGTTATTTGCAACCATTTCAATGAGTTCCTGAGCTTCTGCAGGCATTTTCTTCAGATGAATAGATCCAACTGCAGAATGGTCCAATGACATCTTGGATAACTCAGACAGACCATCATAGAAGATACCTATGATGCTCCATTCTGAAAGCATGTCAGAGGGACACCTTCTGATCAATTGCTTTGTATCTTTCCCAAGCTTCATAGAAGAATTCACCTTCCTTCTGTTTGAAGGTTTGAACTTCCACTCTAAGCTTACTCATCTTTTGAGGTGGAAAGAATTTAGCTAAGAAGGCAATAACCAGCTTTTTCCAAGAGTTCAGGCTGTCTCTAGGTTATGAGTTCAACCATATACTAGCTCTATCTCTTACACCAAAAGGGAAAAGCATAAGTCTGTAAACCTCGGGATCAACTCCATTGGTCTTAATAGTGTCATAGATTTACAAAAATTTAGCCAAGAACTGATGAGGATCTTCCAATGGAAGTCCATGAAACTTGCAATTCTGTTGCATCAGAGAAACTAATTGAGGCTTAAACTCAAAGTTGTTTACTCCAATGGCAGGAATAGAGATGCTTCTCCCATAGAAGTCGGGAGTAGGTGCAGTAAAGTCACCAAGCACCTTCCTTGCATTGTTGGCATTGTTGTTATTTTCGGCTGCCATGTCTTCTTCTATTTCGAAGATTTCTGCCAGGTCCTCTCCAGAGAATTGTGCTTTAGCTTCTCTTAGCTTCCTCTTCAGAGTCCTTTTAGGTTCAGGATCAGCTTCAACAAGAATGTCTTTATCTTTGTTCCTACTCATATGAAAGAGAAGAAAACAAAGAAAGTATGGAGTCCTCTATATCACAGTATAGAGATTCCTTGATGTGTCAGAGGAAAAGAAGAATAGAAGGATTAGGTAGATAAAAAAGAATTCAAACTTATAGAGAGGGGGGTCCGAATTATTAAGAGAGGAGGACTGTTAGTGATTAAATAGAAAGAGATAGGAGAGAGAAGAAATTCGAATATCAAAATTAAAATAATTGGTTAATTAAAAAGATTTTTGAAAAAATGGTTAGTGATTTTCGAAAATTAGAGAGAGAAAGATGGTTAGGTGGTTTTGAAAAAGATTAGAATTAGTGAAAGGATTTGAAAATCAAATTTTGAAAAGATAAGAAGTTAGAAAAGATTTTTGAACTCAAAATTTGAAAAAGATTTGATTGAAAAAGATATGTTTGAAAAGATATCATTGAAAAACAAATTTTTGAAAAAGATTTAATTTTTAAAATTTGATGACTTGACTAATAAGAAATTAAAAGATATGATTCTAAAATTCAAATATTGAACCTTTCTTAACAAGAAAGTAACAAACTTGAAATTTTTGAATCACAACATTAATTGTTAGTAAGGATTTTCGAAAATTTAAAAAGAAAAATGAAAAAGATTTTATTTTGAAAAAGATATAATTGATATGAGAAGATATGAAAAAGATAAGATTTTGAAAAATTAATTTTAAAACTTGAAAAATTGAAAAAGATATGTTTTGAAAACAAAATTTCCTCCTTGGTGCCATCCTAGCGTTAAATGCCCATAATGGTATCTATTCTGGCATTTAACGCCCACTTGTCTACCTTTTAGGGCGTTAAACGCCAACTAGGTACCCTGGTTGGCGTTTAAACACCAGAATTCCTTCTTCATTGGGCGTTTTGAATGCCCAGCTTTTTCTCTGTGATTCTTCTACTGTATGTTCTGAATCTTCAATTCTCTGTATTATTGACTCAAAAAGACATAATTTTGAAAAAAATTTAATTTTTAATGATGAGAGAGAAAAACAACAAAATGAAACTAATTATGAAAAACTAAGATCAAACAAACAATGTATGCAAGAACACTATGAAGATCATGATGAATATCAAGAATCTATTTTTGAAAATTTTTAAGAAAAGAAAAACATGCAAGACACCAAACTTAGAAATTTGCATACTAGAGACACTAACAAATTGAGAATGCACATGAGAAACAATAAAAGACAGAAAACAAGAGAATTTAAAGATCAGACAAAGAAAATCATCAAGAACAACTTGAAGATCAATGAAGAACACCATGCATGAGTTTTCGAAAATGCATGCAATTGACACCAAACTTAAAAATTGACACTAGATTCAAACAAGAAGCACAAAATATTTTTGATTTTTTTTATTTTAAGATTTTTTTTTTGTAATTTTTCAAAAAAATTTTTGAAAAAGAAAATAAGAAACTCAAAATTTTTAATAAGAATTCCAGGAATTATGCAATGTTAGTCTAAAGCTTCAGTCTAAAAAGATTAGACATGGTCAGCCAAGCTTCAGTAAGACATTGGATACAACAGCCAAATTGATGGGAATCAACTAGCTCCTGTGATAATAAAAGCATCATCTGAAACTCTAGAATTCATTCTTAAAAATTTTTAAGAAAAAAATAAAAAGAAAAATACCTAATCTAAGCAACAAGATGAACCGTCAGTTGTCCAAACTTGAACAACCCATGGCAACGGCGCCAAAATCATGGTACACAAAATCGTGATACACAACTTCGTGCAGCTGACCAGCAAGTGCACTGGGTCGTCCAAGTAATACCTTACGTAAGTAAGGATTGATCCCACAGAGATTGTCGGCTTGAAGCAAGCTATGGTCACCTTGTAAATCTCAGTCAGGCAGATTCAAATGATTATGGGATTTCGATAATTAAAAGAACGAACTAGAATATAAAATAGGGTAGAAATACTTATGCAATTCATTTTGGGAATTTCAGATAAGCGTATGAAGATGCTTTGTTCCCTCTGAGCCTCTGCTTTCCTATTGCCTTCTTCCAACCATGTGTTACCTCCTTCCATGGCAAGCTGTATGATCCTCTCGGATGAAAACAAATCCATCTGCGCTGTCACTGTAGGGCTAATCATCTGTCAGTTCTTGCTAGTGTCGGAATAGGACCATTGTCCTTTTGCGCACTGTCACTTGTGCCCAACATTCACAGGTTTGAAGCTCATCACAGTCATCCCTTCTCAGATCCTACTCAGAATACCACAGACAAGGTTTAGACTTTCTGGATCCCGAATCCTACTCGGAATACCACAGACAAGGTTTAGACTTTCCGGATCCCAGGAATGCTGCCAATGGTTCTAGCCTATACCACGAAGATACTAATCTCACAGACTCAGTCCCCTGTATTAGATATCCAAGAGAGTATACTCCAGCTGGCGTCCAATGACTACGTTGAACATCATGTAGACCACTTTTGTGGTTGTCAGGCACGCAGATCTTGGCTAAGCGAGTAACAAAGATTGGGTGATTGTCACGGGTCACCCCTTTATTCTAACTTAACTGAATTAAGAACAAGAGTATATCTTGGAGAAGAAGTAGGCGTGAATTGAAGGAAAAATAATAGTATTTGCATTAATTCATGAGGAACAGCAGAGCTCCACACCTTAATCTATGGTGTGTGAAAACTCCACCGTTGAAAATACATAAGAACAAGGTCTAGGCAAGACCGAATGAAAGCCTCCCAAAAGTGATCAAAAGATCAAAAGATGATCCAAAGATGAAAATACAATAGTAAAAGGTCCTATTTATAGAGAACTAGTAACCTAGGGTTTACAGAAATAAGTAAATGATGCAGAAATCCACTTCTGGGGCCCACTTGATGTGTGCTTGGTCTGAGGATTAAAGCTTTCATGTGCATAGGCTTCTCTTGGAGTTAAACGCCACCTCTCGTGCCAGTTTGGGCGTTTAACTCCAGCTTTTCTGCCAGTTTGGGGTTAATTTTTATGCTGACTTGAAACGCTAGTTTGTGCCATCAAATATCAGGCAAAGTATTAACTATTACACATTGCTGGAAAGCCCATGATGTCTACTTTCCAACGCAATTGAGAACACACCAATTGGGCTTCTGTAGCTCGATAAAATTAATTTCGAGTGCAGGGAGGTCAGAATCCAATAGCATCTTTATTCCTTTTTCAGCCTCTGAATCTGATTTTTGCTCAAGTCCCTCAATTTCAGCCAGAAAATACCTAAAATCATAGAAAAACACACAAACTCATAGTAAAGTCCAGAAATGTGATTTTTGAATAAAAACTAATAAAAATATACTAAAAACTACCTAAAAATAATGCCAAAAAGCGTATAAATTATCCGCTCATCAGGACTCGATCAATCATGATTGCCAAGAGGTCAATGAGTTTCATGATTGAAGATGAGATAAAATCAATTAATCTGGAGAATGAAATATCTCTTGATCTCAATGCTTATTTTATCTTTCTTTCTTTATTTACTTTATGGTTATTTACATTTTCTGCACTTTACATTTCCAGCACTTAACTTTCTTGTACTTTACATTCTTGCCATTTACTTTTCTGCACTTTATTGCTTTCATTTACTTTATGTTATTTACATTTCCTCGTTGCTTATCATCCACTTATGCTTGTCTAACTAGGCTAATTAATCAACTATTGTTTGCTTAGTCCGTTAATCTCTGTGGATTTGACCCCACTCCATTGTGGGTTATTACTTGACAAAAATTTGGTACGCTTGCCAAAGAACGGATTCATTATATGTGGGTAGTGAATTCTGGTCATTAGGTTTTATGGTGCCGTTGCCGGAGATTAATTGTAATTAACAAACTACGGGTTGATTGATTTACTAGATTAGACATTTTTCTTTCTTTCTCTTTTTGTTTTTGTCATTTAATTTCTTTTAATTTTCTTTTTCTACTAAGGTGTTTGTGCTATTGCCTCACTAAGAACTCCTTGTCTCTGATATAAGGAATTTCAATTTTTCTTGGTGATTTTGTTTTATAAAATTCAAATGGGGTTTACCTTACATTTCAATCAATCATATCATATGGGATATTGCCTATGACCACAAAATGATTCAAGTCATTATCCTAATCATGGCTGGGAATATCACCAAGGAATGAGACAAAATAATCAATCAAATTTCATGGGAAACTTTTCACCACCACAAAATGATTCACGTTATTATACTCATGGTGGGTGGGAGTATCAAGAACATGAAATGGGGTGCTTTCTATGGCCACAAAATCGTCCATATTGTGATGAGTGTAATCACTACTCATGTTGTGGCTGAAAAGATCAAAATCAAATAGATTTCACTCATTCATACCCCATTCATCAAGAGCCATCACCCCGTAATTATCCAACCTATGAACCTCCACAAACTCATCAAAAAACCTTCTCTTGCATTTATATTAGAACAACTTTCCCAGACCTAAGCCTCAATTGTCCATCTCATTGAGTCCTTAAGGGATAAGTTCTTAAGGGAAAAGAACAGAGAAAGAATTAGAGATATGGAAATCTCAAAGAGAAATCAAAAAGATCATGTGAGACAAATGGCACAATAATTTGTTGATGAACTAACCAATGTCTTCCCTTAGCCAGGGGAAGAATATCATGCCATCATCTCGAGGAATGGAGAAGTGCTTAATGAGGGTGAAAATGAGAAATTGGTAGAGCAAGAGAAAGAGATCCTTGCATCAAGTGAGCCATCATTCCAATATGTTCTTGATAAAGAGGATACTCCAACCATCCCATAACACCCAAGTGTTGAAATCAAAGAAGTGAAGACAATCAACAAAAACACCAAAAAGAGGATTGTGACCAAGGAACAAAGGACTATATGCATGAAGAACAAAAGGTCAACTGCAAACAATCCAATCCTTACCCCAACAAGCAAAGCAAATCAAGAAAACAAAAAAAGAAAGCTTGCTGGGAGGCACTCAAAATAGGGGACATCAACTTGCTCTTCTCTCCCCTTGAGGTCATTCCTCTTAACAAACTGGAAGAAGAGAAAGAAAGTTGAGAACAACATGTCAAGCTAATGACATTAAAAGAGCGCTTGTTGGGAGGTAACCCAACCGTAGGTAACATTTTCGTTCTTTGCTTTGTTTATTTTCAATAATTTGGCATATGATTGCATTCTAAGTTTGGTGTTGCTATGCAACAATTTGATTTCAAAAGCTTCACTGGGTACTTGCATCATTCTAAAATGAAGGTGTCACACTAAATTTGGTGTTGCCACTTACCTTTCATGCAAAGTACCATGCACACACCACTTATTGATACAATCATATTACCTCTGTTTATTTCTTGTGCCTTTATTGTATCCTTAATTTGGCTTGCCTAAGCACATGCATTACTCACATTCTATTATTTAAGACATTCATGACCCACCATAAACTCCATCACCACTGTTTTATTTGTTGCTTGAGGACAAGCAATCAATCTAAGTTTGGTGTGGAAAGGGAAAGAATAGGAGGAAAGTGACAGCAACAACAAAGATCAACTACAAGGTGGTAAAGATCCTTTTTCTCTTAATTGTTTCCAGTATTTTGAAATTGCATGATTGTCTTTTATTCCTTTGTATGCATGTGTGTTGTGAATAAGCATAGCTTGATTGCTGAATTATAACATGTGCTATGACATTATGACTACCATCTTGAGTTTTGTGAGTTCAAAGTAATTAAGAATTATGATCATAAACAAACAAGGTAATTCAAGAAGAGGTTAGCATGAGCTTATATGTATTGGGAATCTAGCATCACTATTGTTGCTCAATTGCATTTGAATTTGTTTAATTGAAGTTTTCATCTAGGACATTTTATGAAATTTTTGAAATCATGAAAACCTTGAAGAAGCAAATGCAAATAAGGCAATAAAAGAAAAGGGAAAGAATGAGAAAGTTGAAGGCTCTGAGTACCAATGATAATTCATTTGTTAAGTACTTGTGGTGTTTAGGTATCAAGCAAAAAGCTTGAAAACAAAACACTTAGAGTCAAGGTTAGGCTCAAGTGCAAAAACACTCCCTCAAAGCTCAAGGCTCTGAGCATCAATGATTAGGGAGTAAAGAAAACAAACAAATGAGCTTAAAGAATCCTCTAATTAAATTCTTGTGGTGCTTATGTATCAAGTGGTAATACTTGAAAATAAAGCATTTAGAGTCGTAGCTTTCAACACATGGTGCAAAGCACCCAAGAAGCTAAGTTAAGAAAAGAATGAAAAGCTTGTTTCAAGGAAGGAACATAAAGAAAAAGATTTCATAAAATGAGCTAGATAGAAGCATCAATCATTTGAATGTCTTTTGTGATTGTAGCATGCATAAGAAACTTGCCAACCATGAACATAAAAATTGCTACTCTTCTCACCTGGGTTTGACAAAATCTATTGCATGATTCTTTGTTTGCTTGAGGACAAGCAAAGTTTAAGTTTGGTGTTGTGATGACTTGCATCATCGACCTCTTTTTCTTATCTAAAGGGGCCATAAAAAGAGCATAATATCATTGAATCAATGCAATTTCATGAACCAATTGATATATATTATGGTATATTACTTTGAAATAGGTTTGTCCTGAATTTCAAGTGAAAAGAGCAACAAAAGGGGAAGAAAATAAAAAATAAAGATGGACGTGTGAAGCTAGGCATGCCACTTGAAGCTCTGGGCGTGGCACACCAAACTTTTGAAGCCAAGTCTCAAAGAGGGCGTGCCACTTGGTGCTATGGGCATGGCACGCCAAGTTTGTGAAGCCAAGATCTCAAAAAGAGTGTGTCACTTGGTGTTTTGGGCATGGCATGCCAGGCTTAAGTTACAGAGGAGTGATTTTCAGCCCCACTATGGGCATGGCACGCCAAGCATTGGGCGTGGCACGCCGGGGCATATGCCAACCTGCCCTCCTCTCATTTAAATAATATCTTCAGCTACACAAATTCAAATAGGGTGGTTTTAGTGCCATTAGAAAGTAGACATTCAGGGCTTTCCAACCATAATTAACACTTTATAATGAACACTGGAATTGAGGAAGATATTGACCGTGAAAACAAAAGGAGAAAAACACGTCACCGCAGAGTTACCAGCCTGACCTCTTCATCTTCAAAGGAACATAACTTGAGTTGTAGAGGTCCAAATGATCTGATTTTGGTGGCGTTGGAAAGCTCCCATCAAGGGCTTCCCAATGGTATATAATACTCTAGGATGGACGTTAAAACCAGAGGTGAAAAAGGCCATTATTTCAGCGTTGCAAAACTTCGGCGTGCCACTTGATATCGAAGGCATGGCACACCAGCTCTATTTTCATAATGGGCGTGGCATGCCAGGTTCTGGGCATGGCACGCCAGTTCTAATGGCCAGAGAGAAAGATTTTATGAATCATTGAAGGTGTGGCATGCCAAAGATTGGGCGTGGCACGCCAAGAAGTGGGCGTGGCACACCGGGCGACTTGACAAACTCACCTATCCATCTTCAAATGGACATAACTTGAGTTACAGAGATCCAAATGAGTTGATTCTAGAAGCGTTGGAAAGCTAACATCCAGGGCTTTCAAACAATATATAATATTTTATAGTAAACATTCAATTTGAGGCCCAAACAACTCCATTTTTTCAGCGTGTCAAATGGGTCACAATCCAAAGAGCAAAATCAAGTGGGAGTGGCACTTGAAACCACACGCCAACTTCTTCCTGCAGCCCCCAACCTTCAACTGAGCCTACTCTAGCTCTCATTCAAGCCACAATTGTCAACCAATCAATGCCACAAGACGCATCTAGAATAGTTTATTTTTATTTTATTGTAATTTGCTTTCGATTTCATTTAAGTTTGTAATTTAGGAGAGCCCTATATAAAGGCCTTAGTTCATAGAATTAGGAGGCTATCATCTATTATTCTGGACACAATTGAGGGAGGGGTCTTCGGACTCCCTCTTCTCACCCACACTTCTCTCCTCTTCCACTTTCTTACTTGTAAATATTTTAGTTATGAATCACAAACTCTTTCCGTTGAGAAAGAGACCTCTATAGTTTTTCAATGGATTAGATTGTTTTTATTCTTCTTCTTCTCTTCATCTCTCTTTGATTTACTTGAAGAATTTTTGTTCTTCATGTTAGCATTCAATTATCTTGGAAAAGAGATTGAATGTATTTGGGTTTTATATGAACCTTAGAAGAGGAATCATAAAACCATGCTTGAAATTTCTTCTCACACTTGAGTAGGATCTGGGTTTTGGGATTGGATATGGTGACATACAATCCACCCATTATTTGGATCTATGATGATGTGTGGTATAATCTGGGACCAAGCATATCCCTCTTCATGAGCAATTAGACCAAGGAATTGGCTGATTATCAAGATTTGAAAGATTGAGTTACCAAGGGATTGGGACTCAATCAATCATGATTGCCAAGAGGTCAATGAGTTGTATGATTGAAGATGAGATGAAATCAATTAATCCGGAGAATGCAATATCTCTTTATTCCAATGCTTATTTTATCTTTCTTTCTTTATATACTTCATGATTATTTACATTTTTTGCACTTTACATTTCCAGCACTTAACTTTCTTGTACTTTACATTCTTGCCATTTACTTTTCTACACTTTATTGCTTTCATTTACTTTGTTATTTACATTTCCTTGTTGCTTATCGTCTACTTATACTTGTCTAACTAGGCTAATTAATCAACTATTGTTTGCTTAGTCTGTTAATCTCTGTGGATTCAACCCAACTCCATTGTGGGTTATTACGTGATGACAATTTGGTGCGCTTGCCAAAGAACGGATTCATTATATATGGGTAGTAAATTCCGATCATCAGCTGGCATGATCTTACCATCTTCAACAACATTATCCATACTAAACAAGGTAAGATCGACATCAGGAGCAAGAACCCGGACCTGAACTTTCAAATTCTCATACAGCGCAGTCATACCATTCACTATGTAGCCTTAAAGCTCGGCATAATCATCATAAGAAGACTGGAGTTTCTCCTTAACCTCTAGAAGCTAACCATAAGTTCGGATGTAGCTCTCCTTAGCCTTCTTTGCAATATCCTCAGCCAAGTTGGCAGCCGCCTCCGCAGCAGTAGCCCGAGCCTTCTTCCTCTCTGCAGCAAGCTCCAGTCCGATATTCTTCGCCTCTAACTCAAGCTTCAACCCCCCTCCCCCACTCTATCATAATCAGCCTTGGCCTTCTCAAGAAAAGCACTAGTAGCATGGATAGGAGACTTCTTAAAATTTCGAGACAAAGCAGCACTGAGTTTGGCCATCCGAATACTATTGTTGGATATAAAGTCAAGGTGGTGGAGAATGGACACATCATCAGTTGGAACAAATCCATGAGGGGCGATATGCTCCGCAGCAAAGGCCATGCCGTCGAAGTCCTTGTCATTAAGATCATAAGTCCCGGCAATCCTCGGTCTCTTAGGAGAAGGACCAGATGAAGAAAGGGAAGAGGCAGCACCAGAAATCGCCAAAGAAGGATCAATAGAGGCCATCTGCACCCGAAGGGTCGGGATCACCTTCCTCGAACCCTGGGGACCAGAATCCAGCTTCTTCGGCAGGACCTAAGAATAACCCTCCCCCGACGTCTTCTTTTGAATGTTCTGGGCGGCCACCGTTTTCTTGGTCTCCCTGAGGACCTTCATTGAATCAGAACTTGCAACCATCTCTGAAAAAAGGGAAATCATAGAAACAAGTCACATAATGGACAAAGGATAAACAAAAACAATAAACTTCTTTTGGAAGTCGGGCACTACCTAGCTCGGAATGAAGAAGATCATGATCTCCTAAAAACCTCTTTGTGTCCAAATGAGGAGGCTCCCCCCAGTACTCCTCCAAAATACCCACAAAGGCCCTCTCTACCTTATCTAGACTCTCCCACGAATACTTATGAACTACAGGCTCCTCCTGCCACCAAAGGGGAAAGGTGGGCTCCTTATTCTCATCAAGGAAAAAGGGGTGAACGCCATCTACTGCCCTAACCTTAAAGTAGAAATTCTTAAAATCATAAAAGGAGTCATCAAAAATAGAAAATACCTTTCTCCCCTGGGTAGCACAGAAGGAGATCCAAGAAGCCTTCTTCTTGGCCACCCTCAATTTGGTCAGCACGAACATATAAACAACCAGACTAAGGGAAGGTCGGACACCCAACTCCTAGCACAGTAGCTGAAAAATTTTTATAAAAGCCCAGGAGTTCGGATGGAATTGAGAAGGGGCAAGGTTGTAGTTCCAAAGCAGGTCGGTTTTGAACTTGGTAAAAAAGCAGTCATAAGCATAAAAGAAAGGACGCTCTGGCCGACTTAAGGGAGGAAAACTGACCCTCTTCTCAGGGTTGGGCGACACCGGCTTATAATCCTTCTCATCTTTTCTATTCCCGCAAACCCTATGAAACATCCTAAATTTTTTGTAGTATTCTGTATCCACTACAATGACACACCCTATCACTACGAAATCTAACCGGTCAGCCATACCAGGAGGAACCTTTGTGGACATCTCAACAATATTTTTACGAAAAGACATAGAAACTACACCTACAGCAAGAAAATAAAAGGGGCGTCACTACCAAGCAACTCGGCCAAGAATCAGAAAACAAAAAAAACAACCAGCAAACAACAAAGTACGGCAACAAAAAGGGCACCCCAAGGTTCGCAAAAGCAAAGTTTACCACTGAAACCCAGAGGCACCCTTTGGAGGCAATGCAGATATAGAAAGGCAGAAATGCAAAAGAAGTCAAAACCCTAACCCGTTTAGCAAACAAAGTGCGAAATCAAAAAGCTTCAACTTTTTAAAAATAAAGAAAGATCAAAACTTTCAAACAAAAGCATTCAGCAAAAGCAAAACACTAAGCAGAAGAATCACTACCAGGAAAAAGAATGTGAAACGCACGAAATAGAGTACCAACCTACGATCGGAAAGGAGCAGTAACAGCGGATGCACAGCAAATCACGAATGGTCCACAAAACATCTCGAAAGCTTCAAAGAAGAACAAAATCTTGGGGCAAATCAAATCAGAAAGGAAAACTTTCTCCAGAAAAGCGAAGAAAGCAAATAGAAACTAAGAAACTGAAAGGAAGTAAAATCCCTTTGATTTCAAACAAAATGCAAAGAGGGAAAAGAAATGGCAAAAAGAATAAAAGCCCAATCAATAAGCTTTAAAAGCGCTTGCATGATTCCAAGGAACTAACGCTCTCGAAAAAAACGCAACAATTAAAGAGCAAAAGCAAAAACACTTCGCGTTTTGAAACAGCATTGAAGACGCAAAAAAAGCTCACTCGATTGGAACGACACTGCCTTGGGTACGGTCAACAAGAGCGTGCTTTAGCTCGACCTCCCCCGAAAAAAGATTGAAGCTCAGGAACGAGCACAACCCCGGAAAAAGGTTGGAACTTAAGCAGGGGCACTATTAATACCCTAATTCGAGTTATCGGGTCGGACCAGCCGAAGACAAAGGGACGGACCTCATGAAAGGTTGGCCCACTACCGACCCTTCACAAAGAGTTTGGACAATTGCCATAGAGATCCAAGGAGGCCTAAAGTGATAGAACCACCGCCTACTAGAAGGCGGTTGACCAAAGATATGATCTCACCCGCGAAAGATAAGATAAGAGAACCAACTTATCTTAAAAGGAAGATCGTCAAACACCATTATAAATACACTAGAGTACCCAAGTATAACTCATACTCCAATTCTACAAAAAAAACTGCCTAAAGCCCGTACTGACTTAAGCATCGGAGTCTCTTGCAGGTTCTACCACCCCCTGGTGAACGAGGGCCAACAGCATCCTCCAATCCAACAAGTCGGGCGCGACAACCTTGACCTAACTAGAGATCTCATCCAAGATCGGCCTCCCTGTTTCAGGTAACCCTCAGAACAAAGAGGATGAAGAATAAGATAAACGTGTCCAGCACAAATACTGGACGCGCGTTTTTGAAAATTTAAAAGTTGGCTATACCTCTAGTTGGTTTTTTTTTTACTTTTTCTTTCAAACATACCCCTAATATTTGCATTTAATTTTGTCCCTAACGTTTTCATTTTGTACCAAAATTATTCTCAATTGTCAATTTCATGTAAAATATTAGGGACAAATTTAAAGACTTTTAGAAATTGTTTTGATACAAATTAAAAACGTTTAAGATAAAATTGAATGAATCAAAAATTTTAAGGATAAAATTCAATAAAATTAAACGTTGGAAATATTTTTAAAAAAATCACAAATATTAAAGACAAAAATATACTCTATCTAATATTTTTAATATTTATTAATACATTAATAGCAAATAAAAATATAAAATATAAAATATTATAATATTTCTCATAATTTGATGATGACCATAAAATTATCATAATGCAATATTGTATATAAAAATCATAGTTTTTCTCAATAGTTTATTTATACATTCGATTATATTGTCAAGGCCTTGGACACACTCCAACGCTACCGTGCCGGCACTCGGACTTACTCAACCTCTTGAGCTAAGACCAAGTCAGCCTAACCCTCAATACTTAGCAAGAAAGCTAAGAACACAAGAGAACACAAGAGAAAGGAAGCTTGGTGAAAAGAACACTTTATTGCTCAAGTGTTTGTTATAAATGATTCACACACCCTCACACTAACTCTTACCTCCTATTTATAGCCATCCACCTCCTTAATGGATGGTTAGGATTAAATCTAATCAATGGTCTAGATTAATCATCTAGAACCTTCTTTATAAATATCTATCCTACCACTACTTTCTAAATACTTCTAGATTGTTTCATACAACTCTTCATACTTTTATATCAATCCACACTCTTCTAGAATATTCTATGATCTTCTACAGTCTTCTAGAACCTTCTAGGGTATTCCAGGAACTTCTAGGACATTCTAGAACCATCTAGAGTATTCTCAAACACTCCAAAAAACTATACAAACACTGTTAAATCTAACCTTCTAAAAATTTACCGTGAAATTCTCCCCCACCTAATGCGCAGATGTCCTCGTCGCGTTCTGTTCATGATAGCACTCTAGGTGTTCTTGGAATTGCCACAGATCTTCACGAGCTTCCCAACTAGCTTCAGTTATCGGAAGTCCTTTCCACTTGATCAACTATTGGATACTTGGTGGTACTCCTCTTCGTCGCACGACGCGATTAGCTAAGATCTCTTCGATTTCTTTATCAAAAGATCTAATCACCACAGGTGGAGCACGACTCTAATCACCTCTACTCGGTTCATCTTGGTCTTCGTGATATGGTTTAAGCATACTCACATGAAAGACCGGGTGGATCTTCATAGAGGGAGGGAGTTGTAATTTGTAAGCAACTTCCCCAACACATCCAATGATCTCAAATGGCCCATCGTATTTACGGATTAAGCCTTTATGAACCTTGCGAAAGGCTTTGAATTGTTGTGGAAGAAGTTTGATCATTACCTTGTCTCCCACTTGATAGCTTGCATGCCTCCTCTTCTTATCTGCCCATTTCTTCATCCTCTTTGCAGCTTTGTCGAGGTAAGAACGAGTGACATATGCTTGTTCTTCCCAAGACTTAATCATATGATAAGCTTCAGGGCTCTTCCCTGAGTAAGGGGAAGGAAGAGAGTGAGGTGTAAGCGGTTATTGTCCAGTCACAATCTCGAACGGACTCTTCCCTGTAAACTCACTCCTTTGCAAATTATATGAGAACTGAGCAATGTCGAGGAGTTTTGTGCAATATTTCTTATTAGCGCTTACAAAATGCCTCAAGTAACACTTGAGTAAGGCATTCACTCTCTCAGTCTGCCCATCGGTTTGAGGATGGAAGCTTGATGAAAAATGAAGCTCCGACCCAAGGAGTTTGAACAACTCTGTCCATAGTCGTCCTATGAAGCGTAGATCTCGATCACTAATGATGCTCTTGGGCAATCCCCAATATTTCACCACATTCTTGAAAAATAGTCGTGCTGCCTCTTCTGCAGTGCAGTCAGTAGGGGCGGGTATAAAGGTAACATACTTCGAAAATCGATCCACTACCACGAGAATAAATCCAAACCCCTCAGACTTCGGTAAGGCAGAAATGAAATCTAGAGAGACACTTTCCCACAGTCGCTCTGATGGAGGCAGAGATTCCAACAACCCGCTTGGTGTCTTGTTTTCAATCTTATCTTGTTGGCACACAAGACAAGTCTTCACATAGCTCTCTACTTCATCTCTCATTTGAGGCCAATAATAAGAAGATTCAATGAGTGCCAAGGTCCTTCGCTGACCTTGGTGACCAGTCCACTTGGTGTCGTGGCATTCTCTCACTAATTTTCTTCTTAGATTTTCCTATTTTGGGACGTATAGTCTTCTCCCTTTAGTGTATAGAAGGTCATTTTCTAGCCAAAATCTTTTGGTCTTACCTTCTCTAGCCAACTCCACCAACTTCTTGGCTAATGGATCGTGATGCAACCCTTCCTTGATGGTGTGCACAATATCTCCTTCAACCATAGAAATTGCCGCCAATTCAGCCTTGCGACTCAGCGCATCTGCTACCACATTAGTCTTGCCTGACTTGTATTCAAACTCAAAATCAAACTCAGCCAAGAAGTCCTGCCACCTAGCTTGTTTGGGGCTCAACTTCTTTTGAGTTTGGAAGTAGCTTGTAGCTACATTGTCTGTCTTGACGATAAAGTGTGAACCAAACAAGTAGTGATCCCAAGTTCTCAAACAATGCACTACCGCGGTCATCTCCTTCTCTTGGACGGTGTATCGCCTCTCTGTATCATTCAACTTGCGACTCTCAAAGGCAATCGGATGTCCTTCTTGCATTAGAACCCCTCCAATGGCATAGTCAGAAGCATCGGTGTGGACTTCAAATACCTTTGAGTAGTCAGGTAGTGCTAGTACTGGACCTTCTGTGATAGCAGCCTTCAACTCATCAAAGGCCTTTTGACACTCCTTTGACCATTTCCAAGTGTGATTCTTCTTGAGAAGATCAGTTAATGGTGCAGCTTTGGCGGAGTATCCCTTGATAAACCTCCGATAGTAATTGGCCAACCCAAGGAATGACCTCAATTCAGATACCTTGTTTGGCGGCTCCCACTCTTTGATAGCCTTCACCTTTCCTTGATCCATGCAGAGAGTTCCACCTTTAATGATGTGTCCCAAGAAGTGGACTTCGTCCCTTGCAAAGGAACATTTTTCCTTCTTCACATATAGGTTATTCTCTCGCAAGATCTTGAACACGGTTCGTAAGTGTTCTACATGTTCCTCCAAAGTATTGCTATAGACAACAATGTTATCCAAGTAGACCACTATAAACTGATCAAGGTAAGGTCGAAAGATCTCATTCATCAAGGTACAGAAGGTCGCAGGAGCATTGGTCAAGCCAAAAGGCATTACCAACCACTCATACGATCCATACCTCGTGACACACGTGGTCTTAGGCTCATCACCATCAGCAATTCTCACTTGGTGATATCCTGACCTCAAATCTAGCTTTGAGAACCACTTGGCTCTACCAAGTTGATCAAACAAATCAGCTATCAAAGGAATGGGATATTTGTTCTTGATGGTTACCTTGTTCAGTGCTCGATAGTCGATGCATAGTCTCAATGAACCATCATGCTTCTTTTGGAACAAGACGGGTGCGCCATAAAGTGCCTTCGATGGACGGATGAATCCAGTATCTAGCAAATCCTTGAGTTGCTTCTTCTACTCTTCAAGTTCTGGCGATGCCATCCTATAAGGTGTTGAGGTGGGCGACTTTGCTCCTAACTCCAATTCAATCTTGTGGTCCACCTTCCTCCTAGGTGGTAGTTGTTTTGGCAACTCAGGAGGCATCACATCCTTATTTTCTTCAAGGACTTCCTTGATTTTGGGAGGAACGTCTTCTCTTTTAGATGTTGACTCCTCTTGTAATAGAACCAAATATGTAATCTCTCCCTTTTTGAACCCTTTCTTGAGTTGCATAGCAGAGAGTATCAGTGGTCCTACAACTTTAGAGACTGTAGGGAGCATGCATGGAAACCCTTTCTCCATGAAGCATACTACGTCGTAGTATGGCATAGGTATTATATTTGTCTTCCTTTGCAAATTGAGCCCGATGACTATTTTAAAATCATCCATGGGTGCTACTGAGAAATCTACAAGCCCTTTCAAGAACCAAGAGTCATCTCAACCCCTTTTGTTACTCCCTTAAGGGGTTCACCCTTGGTGTTCACGGGTTTGAACCAACCATTCTTTTCGGTGATCTTCAACCCAAGCCTCTTTGCTTCATCAGGCGTGATGAAGTTGTGTGTAGCACCAGTGTCGATCATAGCCATGACAGGTTTTTCATTGATAAAGGCTTTGACATACATCAAGCCTTTCTTTTCTGCAATGCTTGCCTCTTTGCCCTTCACCGCATTTATGTGTTGGATGGATCCAACACACTCAGTTACTTGAGTTTCGGCCTCTCGTTCCTCGGCGATAGATGCCAGAGTCCCTAACTTGGGACAGTCCTTCATTTGGTGTGGTCCCTTGCACACGAAGCATCCTCCTTTAGGTACGAAAGCCTTCTTCTTTTCCTCGTACTCTTTCTTTTGAAGAGTATTTTCCTTCCTTCTTGGTTGAGAAACTCTTCCCCTTGTCTCCCCCACTTTTAGTAGAACTAGATTTGGAAGAAGACTTGGGTTTAGAGTCTCCCCTATGATACTCAGTGAGTGATTCGGCCACCACGATGGTCTCATCGACATCCTTAACATTCCTTCTTTGTAGTTCTTGCTTTACCCAAGGTTGGAGTCCATCAATGAAGAAGAATAATGCATCCTCTGATGCTAAGTTGGGAATTTGAAGTGTGAGAATAGTGAACTCTTTTACATAGTCGCTAATCTCCAGAACCATCTAGAGTATTCTCAAACACTTCAGAAAATTATACACACACTGTTAAATCTAACCTTTTAAAAATTTACTGTGACAATATGCTCAAATAAATTATTGATAGAAAAAGGGTGGCTAATATAATTATTAAGATTGTAAGAGAATTTGGCTTGTCACATCACTTAGAAATACTTATAATATACCGCAGATAGTGAACTTTTATAAAAATCAAGGATTGGGTTAATAAATAGATAGAGAACAAATCAAAATTAAAATAAATAAATGAACCAACATATAATCTCTTAATTTTAACATGCACGATGCATAAAATCTCTGCAAGGTGAAATTAACATATCAAATATTCTCGACGTACAAATTATTTTTCGATATAAGTTTATATAGTTCTCTTTGATTTAATTTATTTCATACACTACTATTTAACTAATATTTTAATTAATGTGGTAATATATAATTGTCTTTTTTTGAAAGGATTTCATTTTCGTTTTTTGAATTTTTTTAACATTTTTTATCTACATTTTTTTCGATCTCTATATTCTTTGCGTTTCTCTTTATTTGTTCTTTGTGTTTTATTTTCATTTATTACAATTTTCTTTGTTTTCTATATTTTTGAAATCAAACTCTGAAATCGATTTTGAACAATTATTTCATTATTAAAAATAATGAATGATTCAAATTTTAGATTGTCAATTGAACCAGAGCAAAGTGGATTATTGTTTTGAATCCAATCAAATGATTGATGTGTGGTTTTATTCTAATTAATGATTTCGTTAGCAGTTTATAATTCTGTAAGTGAATAATATTGTTTTTGTTTATGAAAATTGTTGTTCACGTTAATGGTTTTGAATTGAATGTAATGTAGGAGTTCTACATTAAAGAAAATATTTGTGTGTATTTGCAACAAATTTCGGCATAAAACTAACATATTATGTGTATTGTTTAAGAATTTTCGGTATATGTGTACTGATAAGGTTTGCATAATTCAAAACTCTTCTTCCTTCTCCAAATCTTCTGTTGCTTCTTCTTCTTCTTTGTCATCATCATTATCATCTTCTTCTTCTTCTTTTTATTCATCTTTTTCTTCTTATTTTTCCTTCTCAAATTTACTTCTTATTTTACTCTCTTAACAAGAATAAAAATAAAAAAATAAAATCAAATAAAAAAGAAGAAGAAACACATAATACTACAAAATTACTTGGAAGAAGATGAACCTACATTAATTCAACTAAAAGAAAAAAATAAAAAAATACAACACTAGAAGAAATATTTTTGTGTATTTCCTGCAAATTTCGGTATAAAACTAAGATATTTATGTGTATTGTTTAAGAATTTCGGTGTATGTGTACTGATAAGTTCTGCATAATTCAAAACTCTTCTTCTTCCTCCTCTTCATCTTCTGTTGCTTCTTCTTCTTTTTTTCATCATCATCACCACCTTCTTTTTCTTTTTTTCTTAATCTTTTCCTTCTTGTTTTACTTTCTCAAGCTTTTTATTGTTTTACTCTCTTAACAAAAATAAAAACAAAAAAAATCAAATAAAGAAGAAAAATACATAATGTTGTAAAATTGCCTAGAAGATGATGAACTTACATTTATTCAACTAAAAGAATGAAAGAAATAAAAAAAATATGCATTATTAAAGGAAACATTTTTGTGTATTTGCATCTAATTTCGGTGTAAAACTAAGATATTTATATGTATTATTTAAGAATTTTCAGTATTTTGTACTAATAAGTTCTGCATAATTTAAAACTCTTTATGTTCTTTTTTCTCATCTTCTGCTACTTTTTCTTCTTCTTTTTATCATCATCACCATTTTCTTCTTCTTCTTTTTTCTTATTCAACTTTTCGTTCTTATTTTACCTTCTCAAATTTTTTCTTATTTTACTCTCTTAACAAGAATAGAAACAAAAAAAATCAAGCAAATAAAAAGAAAAAATACATAATGCTGCAAAATTACTTGAAAGATGATGAACTTACATTCATTTAACTAAAAAAAAAAGAAATAAGAAAAAATGTAGAAAAAAAATGTAGCATTAAAGAAAATTTTTTTGTGTTTTTGCAGCAAATTTCAATGTAAAACTAAGATATTATGTGTATTGTTTAAAATTTTTTTGTGTTTTTGTACTGATAAGTTCTGTATAATTTAAAACTCTTCCTCTTCCTCTTTCTTATCTTCTGCTGTTTCTTCTTCATCATTTTCCTACTATTTCATTTTCTCATAATTCTTTTCGAATTCACTTTCGAAATTTCTTTCACTTTTCGCTATAAGTTTGAGAGATTTTTGAGAGATTTTGATTCTTGTTTAAATTTTGAGTGTTGTAATTTTGATTGAGGAAGAAAAATTATTTGTTATAATAGTTTTTGCACTATTCAAGAGTTGGAGAAACGTATATTTACACACCATCTAAACTGAAAGTTATTTTTATTAAATTTAAACCAATTTATATACCAAAAGAATTTATATGTATAGCAGACCGATTAACATATAACCAATCTTAATTTCTAGTCAACAATTTGATATTTTTATTTTCAATTTTATTATATATAATCTGAAAGTGATAATTAATAAGCATCTAGTATTTATCAGGTACAACGTAACCAGTTAGTATTATGAGAAAGTGATATTTAACTTATGCCTTTCTTGTCTTAATTTTATATCAAAAGACTTTTGTTTTATTTTATTTTGTATTTAACCTTTTAATTTATATTTGTCGTGTTTTGGCACAGAATTAATTAATCAAATAATTGAAACTAATCAATCGATTATTATGCAAAAACTGATGGTGAATTAAATCAATTAATCAAACAAAGTTACTTTAGATAAAATAGAATTTCTACTAAATCAAATGATAAATTCTATTGAATTAGATCATATTTCACATGATCGTTGGATAATAAAAAATGTTAAAAAAGAATAAAAAATTATGTTTTAGAGTATAAAAATGTTAAATTGCCGTCTCAATTTGATTTTTTCAATTAATGACAATATGTATCTTGAATAAATTTGAATTTCAAAAAAATTATGTACCTAAAATTATTTTATTTATCAAAAAATCATTTGAAGATAAAAAATGATTCAATTAAAAATTAGATACCAAGAATTGAATAGAGGGCTTCGAAAAGAAAATTACAAAATTTTCAAAAAAAAACAAAAATTAAAATATAAAAAATTTCTAGTTCTGTATTTTTAATAAAAAAAATTTCACTCTTACTTATTTATTCTAAATAACCTTAATTAATAGAATATTGTCTTTATATACAATTTTTTTTTAAAAAATATATATCTTAATTTTAGTTCAGAAATCAATATTCATATTTAACATAGAATTTCAATAAATACAACAAGAAATAAATATCATATTTTTCTAGGAAAAGAACAAACTATTCATCAATCTATTTTCATGCTTTAGCTTTGGATTTCAAAGGAATTTGGTAAGAGTCACAAAAGACATGAATACTAATTATGAATTTATGAAAAATTCGAAAAGAATAAATATGTAAATTAGAATAATAATTAAAAAAATAAGAACAAATAAAATATTGAAAAAAGAAAGAAAAAAACCTCAGATGGTGGTGATAGCGACGGAGGCCGAAGACGACTGTGGCAAGAAACTCGTACAGCTGCAGCAAATTCAAATCACGGATAGAGCATATTTGGCAAAAGAAAGGAAGTAGGGGAGCACTGCTTCAGGGTTAGGGCCAGCAGAAGTAGCGCCAATCGAAGCTTATAGAATAAGGATTAGGGTTAACAAGATTTGGGAGATCATGGAGTAATGGATTTCATATTTAAATTAGATAAAAAAATCAATTAGCTAAAATAAAAATTGGACTTGTAACAAACACAATTAGCTACTATAATTAGACAAATTTCAAGAATTCATCTCGTTTTGCTGCTCCAGCAATGTAATAAAATGAAATCAATCAATGGCCTAAGAGACAAAAGAAGATAAAACAAGAAAACGAATACCCAAACAAACAAATAAACAAAGGAAGAAAGAACAGAACTAGTGATGGATGGTGACGGTTAAAGGCAGACAGTGACATAGACTGAAGGCAACAAAAGTAGGACACTCATGCATCTACAGTAGATTTGAACAACGCACATGTAAAACGAGATGGCGAGCAGAAGCAGAAGCAGCACCGATAAAAGTTCGAGACGAAGGTCGATGTAGATAACGACAAGGGACGATGGCGAGAGAAGTCGAAGAATAAGCAGATACAGGGAGAATGAAAAATAGAATAAAATAGAAAGAGGGCAAGTTAAGGCCAAACCCTTGATGGATTAAAAGAGTCAGGTTAACGGCGGATTTTTAAAAATCGCTGCAAATCAAATCATACAACTGCTCTTTTCAAAATCGCAACCAGAATCGCCATTGAATTGGTAAGTTGTGGCAACTTTTAAAATAGATACTAATAATCTACTGCTATCTTCCGCTTCTGTTATAGTGAAAGAAAAATATAAAGATATAGTACTTTTGTTGCAACTTTCAGTAGTGAGCTTTTACAGAGATAAACACAAAATAAGAGAACAAAAATAATAATAGAAGAGTAATTAAATTATCATAAAATAAGAAAGAAATAAATAGCCATAATAATTCATTATATTTACTGAATTAGACAAAATAAATCAGAAAATATTGCCAAAAAACTATCAAGCTCATTATGATATTAATTGAAGAAGAATATAAATTAAATCAATTCAGAATTTAATTTAAAATAAAAACATAATACCAATAGATGAAAAAAATTAACGGGATATAATAAAGAAAAATTATAATTTTGATAATATATGATGAATTAAATTTAATTATTAAATACGATTTTTAGATTATTATAATTTTGATGTATAATAATTGATTTTCACAATTTTAAACGTAGAATTGGTAGCAATTTATAGTATAATTATTATTATTATTTTTATGTGTCAAATTAAATAATGTTATAGCTAATAGCAAAAATTAATCAATTAGTCATAATTGATTTGGTTTAATAAGTTACACTAATAAATAAATCGAGAAATAGCAGCTCATGGAGCATGTCATGTTAGCATGACATTAATGATAAAAAAAATTAATTCTAATTAAATTCAATTTATATTTTATAACATAATTAAAATAGAAATTATATTTTTTAAATTTTTTGATTGAGTCTTTTCTATTTTATTATTAACAATTTCTTTTCAATCAAAATAAACTGTATAATAAATTATTGCTTTCATAAACATTAAATAAAATAAAAAAAATATTAAAGAAAGGACAGAAAGTAAACTAAAAGTTTGTTTTGGAACTAAAATAATGTTTGTCAATCATGATAGAAAATATTAGGATTTGTGTCTCAAAAGCCATGTATTACCATTTTTTTTTTACTCGTTTGAATTTCACAAATTAAGTATATAATGTCATGTCACCTTAAAAAAAGGAAAATTATTCAAAAACATGATATAATACATACATAGCTCAAGAATAATAAAATAAAAAATATTTAGAATTACGTAATAATATTTAAATTTTTAATAATAATAATACAAAAAGTTTAGATTTATTAAAAAAATTTTAGATTTTAATTTGATAGTTGTCTTTTAAAAATTTTATTTAAATTTAAAATTTGAAATTTAATTTGTATCATCTTTTTCTTTCTTGATATATATCATGTTTGGCAAAAGAAAGAGAAAAAAAAAATCTACCAGACAAACAAATTTTTATCAGAGTCATTGTAAGAAAGAAAATAAAGTTGGAGAAGAATATTTTATAGTTGGAGAAGAATATAAAAAGATCATTGCTAATAATTAACCGAAAGAAAGAAAATTCATATTAAAGAATATTTTAAGAAAATGAGAACAACAATATCAATAACTATTATATATAAATCAAAACACATAAAAAAAATAAACTAACTAATATATGATAAATTAACGTGAGTAGGTTTATCAATAAAAAATAAAGTTAAAACAAAATAAAATTATATATAAAAACGAAAAAAAATGTCAATTTTAACAAGAGTAATAATAAAACCAATAAATTTTATAATTTTATTTGGCCATCTATATATATAGAAAATAACAAAGACGATAGTTATATACCCAAATTAATTTATATTTAACGCATTTAATTTAAATAAATAATAAATTATCTTATTTTAATTTAGTCCTATTTTACAATATTTGATTTTAGCTCAATACATGATTTGATTTTATTTTATTATTAGTTAAAAATATCTTAGTTATCTATTTTGTTTATAAATTAATTATTTTAATATTTATTTTAATATTCAATGAATTAATCAAATTAATAAGTTAATATTATGTATAATTAGTATATTTGATTTGGTTTGGTTTAATAAATTAAAAGAAAAAAATCAAAAGCACCTCCAAAACACATGCCAAGTCAGTTATATTAATATTATTAAATACATAAATTTAATTTTAATATAATATAATAGGTATAATAAGTAATAAAGAGATAGGTAATAGATTACTTTTATTTTAAAGGTAAAATAGATCGAATTCGTCAAGTTGGCTCACTGAATCCACAAAAAAGGGTCGAAATGAGATTTTAAACCCGTCAAACAAAAAAAGCTCACCAGACCCACTTCGTTAAACTGTCACTACAAAAAATACGCTGATTACCGTTGGATGTTGTGTCGGCTTTTACCGGTATTTTTATTGCCAGAAAATCATGTTAATCGATAAATATCAGATAAATATGCACAAGAAGGGAGTAAATGGAGTATTAGTGACAAATTATAAAACTTTGCGGAATATAGATAGAAATTTAAATTGTGAAAATGTAAAGGCGACGTACTTCTATTTTCCATTGTCTTGTAAACAAACTTCAAGTATTTAAACCACATACTTAATATTTTTTTTACTACCTGTATAAAATAAATGAAAGCTTAAATACGACTAATTTCATACTAGAATTTTTTTCAAGGGATTGAATAAGTTTCCAAAAGTTTATAAGGAGCCAACTTTTCACACCACTTTAGAAACATAAATAGCAAAAAATGTAAAGAGTTTAAGGGGTAAGAAAATGTGCAAGAACAATATATGTTGGTTCGGTGTAGCCTCTTCACCTACGTCCATTCCTCCCCATTAAGGTGCGGAGATATTCACCATATCACCAAGCTTATAGGGCGCTTGATAAGCCACTACAAGTTAGAGCACTTGTTGTACACCTCATGATATATAATCACTATTTTTATTAAGCCACTCCACTTACTTAGAGACTCATTCTCTAAGAACTTAAGACAATACCAACTCCAAGTAATTTGCCTTGAGTGCTTAATGTAATCTTAGTATTCTTACTAGTCATAGTGTATAGCAAGTCTCACTACTAAGAGAATCATACTCTAAGCCTCTCAACAAACAAGAAGAGCCACATGCTCTTCTCTTACAATATGAGATTATAAGAGTTTGAATATGCAAACTCTCTATGTTAAGTGTATGATTACAATTCAAACTATATGGGTAAGCTCAAGGATGTTCCTCAAATTTTAAGAAAAATCACTTTGAAAACTTATGAATTTTAATTAATATGATACCATATAGATATGGAAGAAGTGGTGCGATGAAACGCAACCCAAAAACCTCTATTTATAGACCTCCATACACTCATCATATACATCGGGAGTGAGTGGAAGGAGCCTAACCATCAAGAAAACATGCTTTTGGTAGGATCGTTGTGTCCCAAGGACATATAGAATCGATTCTCCAAGCATATAATTAATCCTCATAGCTCCAAATACTCAAACTTAGCTTCAGCACCTCGTGGGATCAATCCTACAAATTAACATAGAGATCGATCTTCTAGTTCATTTTTCAGCAAAATTTGAATTTCGAACTATGGTGCCTTGTGCATTATTAGGTTAGATCCTACTCCCTAGAATGTAATGACCCAACTCACAGCATGTCATGACCAATTCTAATAGTCAGGCATTACTATTTAATCGACCTACGAGACTCTAGACTATATATATTACACATTATTTATGAGCTTATAGCGCTTGTCGAAATCGCAAACTGGGTGTATTCTTAGAAGGTTACTTCGCTATAAAATATTAGTAGTAGGAAATAAATAAGCACATTTCAGTAAAGTAGAATATAAACATAAATCATAAGGCATGTATGTACAGCCACTAGGGCACAATTTTGTACATACCATCAGTCATGATATACGAACCCTTATATATATACATAGTTCCCCTATATAGTAAGTGGATATGTACATAGTTGGCACCTAGGCTTCTGCCCATGAAGACCTTTTATTTTGGAACCTGTCTACCAAAAAATAAAAGCCCTATCCCTCTCCAAAGACTATCAACAACAAGAAAAAATAACTGATTACTAGACAACATCCTACAGGTATCCCCAAGAGTGCTGCATATCAGATACATTATACATGGGTGTTGGGCTGCTGCCCCGGCTCCCCATCTCTCACTTCATTTTCCTCTGATGAACTGGAGACTATATCCAGCACTATGTGATCCTCCCCTGCTGCAGCGTCCTCTGATAGGTCCTCCTTAAACAAAATCGATACGAAGCCATTTGGTACAGCTATAGCTAGAACCTTTATTTAAGAGACCAAACTGCTCGACCATCAGATCTAAGGGCTGATAATCGGACATAGGATCCATATGTATCACTGGCTCGGGTGCTAGGTCAAACTAGTGTGGATAGTCAGGCTGGAATACTATAGGAGACTTCAGCTTTGAGTCTATCTAGTACATTGGCTATCATGAGAGGGGTAATGGGTGCTTCCATGATGTAGCTTGGACAATAGAAAGTCATAAAACATGTTAGGGTCGAACTCAGAATTTAATAGAGAGTATGAGAATGGTCGGTCAGAAAGGATGTACATACGCGAATACAGCTCTCCCATATGACGGTGCTACCCCGTATAGGGTCCTCGTAGTGGGACAATGCTGAGAACTTAAAGAACATGACTCCTAAGTCCAGCTGTAGAATAGGGGTAGAAAGGGGGTGAAAACCTAAGATTTTCAACAAGGTGCAAAGGGGAAGACCCATGATTTTGGTACTGAACTATAAGAGTTTCATTGTTACATTACTAAGTTACACCGACAGATATAAAATACGCAATCTTACAGAAGCAATAATAAAAATAAGAGCAATCATAAGCATGCACAATCACAAGTCACAGAAAAATGCAACAAGAAGGGATAATACATGTCTAACCCTAATGCGTGCCATAAGCTCATACGTCGGTTGATTACCCGCAACCCAACATTACTTGGGACTAAATTCGAATATGGTCTCTCAACTACGTACATTTAGCTTATGTGCCTCATGGTTGTAACCATGTATATTCCTGGCATTCGATAATCCTCACAAAGCTTGACGCCATGATAAGTTTACAGTTGAAAAACAGGTTTATAATATAAGTGTCCCCACCTCTTTCTAACATTAGTTAAATGGGATGGATCATTTGCTTTTCAGATGATCTTTCATAAATTCTTAGGACTTTATTATCCATCTTGGTGAATTTCAACATTATCAGCTTCTAAGAAATTTTTTTTCTTTTCTTTTCTTAAATTTACTAAAATACTTTTTTTTTCTCTAAGAGACCTTTTTGTCCTAAGTATTTATTCATAATATCTTTTATATCCTCTATTCTTTTCTCTTAAGATTTTTAAGACCTTCTCTTTTGTATTTACCACTTTGCCCTTAGTACTTCCTAATATGGCCACTTTATTCCTTTTTCTTTATTAGTCTTATATTTGTTCGTAAATGATCACTTTATCCTTATACTTCATTATTTGTTTTACGATTTTCTTTTTCTAAAGTGATAGTTTTGCCCCTAAACCCCTTAATTACTTAATTTTTTAATCTTATCCTCTTTCAAATTACCAATTTGTTATTTTTTATCCTAAAACCTTTTATTAATGATGGTTTTATCCTTCATAGTTCAATTCTCCCTAATCTTTTATTCTTATCTTACAAATTTGTTGTAATTATACTTTTATCCCTAGACTTTACTCCTTATATTAATTATGCTCGAGTCTCTTTATAATTATCTGTTTACCTCTATACTTTACTATCTATGTTTATTATGCCCGAACTTTTTTACAATTATCATTTTACCCCTAGACCTTCTATGTCCTTATTTTGACCCTAATCTTTTAATAATTATAGTTTTAATTCGCTTTTGTCCCCAAATTACATCTTGACTAAAAGTGGTGTATCATACTTTTTTTCATAGAATTAATAATTGTGAGTATGTCTCTTTTAGACTCTTTTACGCACTTTTGTCCTAGTTTCTCAATATTTATACTTTCGACCTCTTTAAGAATCATCTTTTGAAGTATTTTATTTATTCTATATCTTTCAAAACTTGTAATTTGCTCCAAGAGCTTCTAAGTCATTCAGCCACTTTCATCATTACATACTTTCATCAAACTTTCATAACAAGCATAAGTAGCATATTTCAAATATGTATTCCTGCATCAAGATCATCATAAACAAATAAAATCATTCATCATCATCAAAATGTCATCAAGCATCAAGGAAGGTACTTTGTTCACAAGAAAATCTTTCTAACTAATCCTAACTCATACCTTTTTTGTGAGCCTCCTCAAATCACTTTCTTAGCACTTCTAGATTCCAAATATCCCTAAATAAGAGCAACACATCAATTAATGAAAGCTAGGCCTTATGGTTGAGACCTTTTAGGATAAAAAAAGATTGATTTTTCACCCTTTTAAGCTTGAGCCTTGGTGTGTGAATTCCTAAAGATCCTAAGACATAACACATGAGTGAAATATGGTTAAACAAGAGGAACACAATTTCTTGCTTCTTGAAGCCATATGGCTGAACATGTAGGGAAAGAAAAAGGAAAGATTTTTTTTTACCTTTTTTAACCTTAGATTCTTGATGTTTAAACACTCCTTTGGAAGTTTGTAATGTTGACTTGCTACACAAGAAATAGACAATAATAAACTCTTCATAAAGGAGTCATGATGATCGAAAATAGTAATAAAAAAGGGAAGATATTATCTTTACTCACTATGAGAATCTTAAAGGAATTTCAATAAGAGGATAAGAGGAAGGATTCTAGTTTGTTGTTTGCTTGAGGAATGGTGAAATACTTTTAAGTTTTGGAAGGAAGGAATGTATAAGTGGGAAGTTGATTTTCTCTTTTTTCTTCTCTCTTGGGTTTGGTTACCTTCTTCTCGTTTTCTCTCTAATTCTTTATCTCACTTAGTAACTAAGTGTTTAGTGAAGGGTAGAAGTAAAATTATTTGGTGAGAAGGGGGATGTATACACATTTGGAGAGAGAGGAGAGATAAGGTTGGATTTAATTCTCTTTTTTCTCTTTTCCACTCATGTGCTTATCCACTGATTGCTCTACTTAATTACTAAGATAAAAATTTGATATTATATATATATATATATATATATACAGAGAGAGAGAGAGAGAGAGAATTTGGTCATGGTGAGGAGAGGAGAATAAAGATTTTGTGTCTAAATGATGTGGTTTGGATGATTCCACTCATGGTTATCCTAGGTGAATTCACTACATGGTGAATTAGTATGTGGTGGGTATTGTTTTATAAGAAGGGGTGAATGTAGACAAAGAGAATTTGCGGCTGAGGTTGCTTCTTAAAAGATAATTATCAAGGTGGTAATTATTTAGCCACTTATTTTTACCATATTAGATAAAAGTGGATAATTATACTGGTACGAGCAATGTTGGTATCATATATTATCTCAACTCTAAAATATTTCTAAAATATTTTGGTGAGGATAAATAGGTTAAAAAATACCCATAATAATCTATTACGAGTTGAATTTGATCACAGTAATTAGTAGGTATTAATTATTAGCATTTATTATTATTCTTGCATTTATTACTACTATTATTCCTTTATTCATTAATTAATTTATTATTTTTTTTATTTGAACCCGCTTGGTTAAAATAAAGTGAACCGTGATTCTCGAAATTTGTAAATACTAGTTGCAAAATGTCTAAAACTCGTTTTACTACGAAACCAAGTTTTTACATATAACCTATTATAAACAAATTAGTATTATCATGACACGACCCATACTCTCCCTCAATAATGAATTTTCAAAATCATAGGCTAAAAATGATTTACTTTAATTAAAACATAAATTTAACTTGAGAAATAAACTTGATTTACCCTTGATAAATAAAAGTCAAAGTTCTACGACTAAATTTTGTTTGTTGGACTTCTCTTTGTCATCATATCATCTTCATTACATGCATGATTGCTTCTTTTATGAGCTTGTGTTTGAATTTGGTGCATGGATCTTCATGTAACAATTCATTTTTACCTACCGTAAAATGATAAAACTGTTTTACGTCGAATCTTTGTCACAACTTCATATCTATTAAAATCATTCATCAAACTAAATGTTATATCATGGAATATATGTCATGCATTTATTTTTCCATTTCTATATAGTTAATGAATAGATTAGGTTAAAGTCATACAAAAGATATAGATTTATTACTTTTCAAAACAATAGTTATAACAAGAATCATAAGCATATGTTGTCATTCACCAAAACACATAGGCATGCATATCATGCAGGATAATAAACATGCATTCAACTAGAATAGAATTACTAACAAATCTGATGGTAATTAATGACGTGAATTCTATTTAAATTGGTGCACTCGTTACGGTCATATTTTTCTTTAGTATTATTTTTCTAAATTCGAATTCAAAGTCCTCCCACCTCATTTTTGAACTATCCTCTCTATTCTATTCTCTCTTCTCTCACCACCAGCCACAATTGTCGCTGATGAGAAACTATATTGCAACCTCCTCTTTGAAATATCGTTGTTACTGTTATGATTTAGTTTAATTAGTCACACATTACTTAGGATAGTAAATAGAGTGGATGGCCTAGGCTATAAATATGAGGCTAAGTTTTCTATTTATTTTTGCACCAGTCAGAAACACTTTAAACTTGTTTCTGATTTTTTCTTTTCCTCTGTACTCTTTTATTAGAGAGTGTTGTGAGGTGTAGTTAGATATTTGCTTTGAGAGAGTGTGGGTGTACTAGGGTGCCGGTGTTAGAGAGAAAGAAGACTATGTATTGTAACAATTTTCACATAGTGATATTCTCTGGTTGTCATTTGACAACGGCCGTGGTTTTTTCTCAGGTAATTAGAGTTTTCACGTTAAATTCTTGTGTTGTGATTGTGTCTATTTTATTTCTCTGTCAAAGGTGTTTTCTCAAGGGGGAATGGTGTACTATTCTCAACAAGTGGTATCAGAGCTTCGGTTTGGTGGGATTTATTCTTAGTATGCTCTATGGTTGCAGCCTAGTCTGACCTTCCACATCAGAAAAGAATTTTGTCCTGTAACTTGAGGTTGATCTTTGGTTGCTGTTGTTGTTGTTGTTGGAAGGCAGTGTGACACTGTGAGAGTGCAGTTTGGGAAAGTTCTGGCTAAGGAAAGACTTAGTATTTAAGTGTGTCCATTGTGACCCACCTCTCTTTCCTGGGGACCCTTCCTAGTGCACGGTCTACAGTTGAGTTATACTATTCCAGTATACGGTTGCAACAATGTCAGGATATTCAAGTGCTGTGAAACTTGAAATAGAGAAATTTGATGGAAGAATCAATTTTGGCTTGTGGCAAATACAAGTCAAGGATGTGTTGATACAATCAGGTTTGCATAAGGCGTTGAAGACAAGAAGTATCCTCATGGTATTGCCGCACTGCCATGGATAAGGATAAGTTGTGGCAATCGGGTCCACAATTGCACACGGGCATTGGTTGGCTTTAAGATGCAAGGTGTGTGGCGAAGTTAGGTCGATGGCTAAAGAACTTCCAGGAAAAGCCAATTTGGAAGTTGCACTATAAATTTTCAGCAAGGTTTCGATCTATACCAAGGCGAAATGTTTGGAGTGGTCTAATTCCAAGTGAGTATACTTTCATGGTGGAGTATGATAGTTCTCTGAACTATGATTGTCGGTATAGATAATGGCAGCAAAGAATTGTCGGTGTTGACAATGGAAGCTGAAGATGTGTGACTATTTCAATCAAGGTGGAGATTGTTATGATTTGGTTGAATTAGTCCCACATTGCTTAGGATAGCAAATGGAGTGGATGGCCTAGGCTATAAATATGAGGCTAAGTTCTCCATTTGTTTTTGCACCAGTTAGAAACAATTTAAACTTGTATCTGATTTTTTCTTTTCCTCTGTACTCTTTTATTAGAGAGTGTTGTGAGGTGTAGTTAGATATTTACTTTGAGAGAGTGTGGGTGTACTGGAGTGCCGGTGTTAGAGAGAAAGAAGTCTATGTGTTGTAACAATTTTCACATAGTGATATTCTCTGGTTGTCATTTGACAACGGCCGTGATTTTTTCTCCGGTAATTGGAGTTTCCACGTTAAATTCTTGTGTTGTGATTGTGTCTATTTTATTTCTCTGTCAAAGGTGTTTTCTCAAGAAAAAATGGTGTCTTATTCCCAACAGCTATCATTGTCCTCTTCTCTGTTGTCGATGCTGTTGTTGCAGGAGCCACCGTCATCCTCTTCTTCCTTCTCTGTGTGTGACATCACCGTTGCCACCGCCGAGCTTGGTCGCTGCTGCGCCCGTCGTGCGTGATTTTCTCCTCCTTCTCCCATTCTAAGGTTTGTCCTTGTCTCCCTTTTGTTCGAAGTACACAGGGGCTCGACCACGTTTACGAAGACAAGGTCAAAATGGTATAACTTCTTTTAATATGCTAAGCTAGTTGTATATTTGTTTCTTTATATTATACTTAATTACATTATTCTAAGTAAATTATACTTAATCATATTACTTTCATTCTAAATAAATTTATTTTTTATAATTTTACACTTAAAGTTATAAGTTAATATAATAATATAAAAAAAATTTATTTAAAATGAAAGTAATGTGATTAAGTGTAATTTACTTAAATGTGATTAAAAAATAATTGAATATTATGTATAGTAAAAAATTGATATTATTAAAGGATAAAACTAAAATTTATTTCTATGTATCGTTTTTGTCTCCAACGTTTTCGTCCTATTTAAGTCCCCTAACATTTCAAAATCGTTTCAATTTTGTCCCGCCGTCAATTCTGTTAATGGACTATCATTGAGTCAATTCTGTTAATGGACTAACGATAAGACAACATTGAGTCAATTTTGAAACGTTAAGGACTTAAATAAGACGATTGAAACGTTAGGGACAACTTTAAAATATATCCCAAATATTGAGAACAAAAACAATACTTTATCTTTAAAAAAATAATAAAAAAGCCCTCCAACTTGCCGGCCTACTACAAAGCGGAGCAAATTAGATATCCAAATCCGTTTGAGTCGTTCCACCCCTTTTTTAGCAGACTTAGACGGCACGGGCAGTCTGCAACTCTGCATTGCCTCTAACCCTTAGTTGCTGTGTATTTATATATAAAAAAATATTATTTAATTTTTTATAATTTATATTTTATATTTTAACATATTTATTTAAAATTACAACATTTATTATACGTAAACTTTCACTAGCGAAAATTCAGTTATAATCAAATCATAAAAAATTCTTACCTAAACATTTATCATCATCAAATGCCACCAATTTTGGCTATGGGAGTGGGTTGAATATTTGGTATTAAAGCTTTATATATGAAACAAAATAGTGATACACTTCCAAATTAGATATGCATCTAGTTATTTATTTATTTGGAAAATGCAAACAAATATAAAATAAATGGATAGCCCTTTTGGCCATGACGCCTAGCTATATATCAAGGATAAAGAAGGACAAACTTACATAAACTAATACCCCAAATTAATTAATTACACATACTAACAATTAAGAGAAAGCAAGATTATGACAATCTAAAATTACAGATGACACCCTAATCTAACAACTGATCTAAAGTTGAATAACTTGCTCGATCATATTATACGCTCATCTAGACTATATGAATACCAGCCTCGGTTTGAGATTTATAACTCCAAAGCTCTTCTTTGCAAGCCAAGATCAGAGCTGTGTACGTGGAAACTCCTTGGTACATTAGGTCAACAAAATCATAACTTCATTCAGCAGTAATGGCCAATTGAAGTCATTTTGAACCAACATAGCAACTTTTAGGTACGACAATTGGTTGAAGTTATTTTTTCTGCAACTTCTCATTCTCCTTGTTTTTTGGTAAAATCACAAGGGCTCTCTACAAAGAGCCTTATTTTTCAGTAGTTCTCTTTTCCAAAAGGCTAACTCTCCCTTCGGTTTGGTGTAAACCATAGTCGCCATGCAAGAAGGTTCAAGATAAACCCTTCCAAGAAATTCGCATTCATTATTATTATCTGCAACAAAATTAGCGTGTTACTGCCAATGGTGGATAGCGCACTACCTCTAATGAGCTTATGCTTCTGCAAAAATGTTCTTTGAATTTGTAGCTGCTTTAAGTATCCAACTATATTTTATTTAGTGAAATAATTGGCAATTTTTCGTTCAAACATTTTTTTTTAACTAAACAAGATATATGAACACCTAAGGATGTGCACAGAACATAGTTTGTCTTTCAAGACCTAAGGCATATCTCTCAAGAATTGTATTGTACATATATGTTAAGTAGGGTAAATTATTTTCATCTTCTCCAAAGTGGAATGCTAGGAAGGGGATAATATTTTTAGTGAAAAATACAAAAATAAAAATTGGTTAGTATTGACTTAAATATAAGATAAAAAAATGTTGATTACCTCACATTTTAATTCTAAAAGCTATTGGGAAATTTTAAATAACAAAAATAATCTTATTTAGTATTTTTTAAATAAATTAAACTAGAAGGAATTTTAAAATAGCTTTATGAGTGTCAGCTGGACAAGAAGTGAAATTAAAGATGAGTGTAATAAGAATAAATTATAAAAAAGGGTAAACGTAATTTATTTTATTACGACTTATATGAAATACGATATCGACCGTGCAATGGAAAGCGGATCTATTTTTAGTGACATCAATGGTTAGGTCGATGTATACATCATGCATGCATGCATGTAGAATGCATACATCATGCATGCTTAGGGAACTAACAAAAAGATTAGGAGCGTTTGTAGAAGTTACCTGAATAAAAATCAAGACGCATCCAATGGTTCCACAGTGACTTCATTAAATTCACCAAATATATCTGGGCATCCATCCCATTTTCCTTGAGCTCTCGTTTCCCAATACCCGCCAATATATCGAAATGTTCCATTTTCACCTTCTTGGTGGAACCATTTCGGCTTCCAACCACTTTCTTGTATTTTTCGTGACTGTATGAAAAGCATGATCGTTCAACAAATTATAACCATAAGTTATCGGTAGAATAAGATTAGTTGTTTTAAAAAAAATTCATCTAAATAAACAAACTTTGGACCATAATAGTAATTTACCAGAGTTTGGATTCTCGAAAAAGGAAAAAAGCTGGGTAAAGTGATAAAGTAGAGAATAATTATCATTGGATTAATTAGGAAAGATGCACTTGAAATGGAAGTTGTCTATGGTTTGATATTCCCTAACCACAGCAGAATGTTATGTTCTGGACTTCTCTTTATATATGGTTCTGGTCTGCTTTAGATTTGTATGAACGTGTGATTGTTAAAATTTTTCCCAGAGTGAGTAATTCGAAATCTGGGCTGTTCTCTCTTTTCATTTGAGGTGGAGCCGCCTTGGCTTTCAGCAGTGTAACAAAGGAGGATGTAGTTTCGAGAGTATTAGTGACAAGGTTCCCTGGAATTAATTCTTATTCTCTTGTAAGTGATTTTAGATACACTAGTGGACAGCAACACCACCCGAACCCGCGGGTACCCACCCCACCCCTACCTGTTTGGGGCAGGTAATTACCCGTCCCGCACCGGGGTTATTTTTTACTAGGGCGGGTTTTTGGACGGGACAGAGCGGGATCAGGTTTAAGTAATACTCGCCCCGGTATATATATATATATATATATATATATATATATATATATATATATATATATATATATATATGATTTTAACATATAATATATGTAATATATGTAAAATAATTAGTAAAATAATTAATAATATTGTATCATATTTAAATTTACTTTAATTTATATTTTGTATGTGATGATGGTTATATAAATTTTAAAATTTAATTTAATTTATTAAATTTTAATAATTATAAGAGCGGGTAAGAGTGGATAGGGTACCACGGGAACAGATTAGGATTTAACTTTTTACTACCCGTAGATAGGAGAGGAACAGGTTTTATGCGGGTTTTTGTAGGGCGGAGCGGGATCAGATAGAGCAAAATCCCGTCCCTACCCGCCCCGTTGCCACAACCGTATATTAGTTGGGTATAAAATGCATGAAATACTTAATGGACTTTCAAAATTGAATATATGATATTTTGACTTTGTTTATTATAAACTTTTAAATTTAAAAGTCATCATGTATTCAAATTTTTATTATTTTAACTTTTATTGATATTTTATGTCTTGCAAATAATTTGTTGACATTTTTTTATTTGAGAAACTCTTGGGTCAGCAACTTTTAGTAGTTTTAGCTATCATTTGGCGAACACAAGCACTAAATTATTTTTAACAAATAAATTTCACTAATTCATATGTTATTACAAGCTTATGAGTTTGAGTTTAAACCTAGTCTATCTACTTCCTGTACGTTGAAATGTATAACATTGCTTGGATGGTTCAGATGTGGAGTTTCTTAGCTTTCCAGTTTCCAGTAAACTGGATTGTTCAACAAGGAGGGTTTAATACAGGTAACAAGCTAAAGTGCTATAACCATGTATGTTTTGGCTTGAGAAAGGGTGTTAGACAATAATGAGGGTATCTTCAAATTAATTTAAAATATGTACTATGTATTCCTTTAGCTATCTAACTGTTTCTGGAATGAAATGAGTGGAAAGAAAACAAGCAGAAGGAAAATGGATAGAAAATGACAATTTCCTTCAGTTTGCAATGAAAAAGAAGAAAGAAAAGTTTGTTTGTGGATCCCACACACAATTTTTCATGGCAGCTTATCGAAGAAAATGTGCCAAAGCTCTATAGCATAATTGTTATCCGAAAACTACTTACTACCCTATGGCTATAGTCCTATACTCCTATGCCAAGAGCGCTCTAAATTCATAATTTTTCAAGACCAGTAAAACAAAGAACTCCAATTAACGCTATGTCCTATGTGGTTGGCTTGATGTATTTGGATTCATGGCCTTTTGTCTGGGGTGTTTTTTTATGTTCTTTTTCTGCTTTAGAAAGTGAGCATTTATTAACTATCAAACAGAAAAATAAAAACAAGGAGGCGGGAAAGGAAAAGATAGAATGCATGCTTGGTTCCTTTATACTACGACATAGAAAAGAAGTTTCATTTGAAACATGGTACCATTCTTTGCCTCTTTTCCAATCTTTGTTTCTCCATATTAGCCTTCTCGTATTCCCCATTCTCTAGATGCCGCTGATCTGGCCTCAGCCTGGAATCAGTGGGCGGGAGTTTCTCCTTTAATCCGTGATCAAATACCGGGGATCAGAAGGAGGAAAAAAATGAGCAATAACAGACATATAAAAGAAAAAATGAAAAAAAGCACATCACTACATCATCATCATCATCGCAATACCTTGAGTCCTGGTGTAAGCTCGTTGAGTGTGATGGCAAATGATGTCAAATTGTACCGAGTGAGATTAGTGGGTGGCATAACCCTTTTCCACAACAAGGTTGAATCTGACGAATTGAAACCTTTTGGCTTCACATTCACATCACCATTAACATAGTACATGCTGTCATCCCACTTGCCAAATAATGTGGCAACTTTTTTCCCCCTTAAATCTTCAACAAATCCATTCACCTAATTTCACATAGAATGCATGTTTATTTTAACAAGTCAGGTAGAAAGGACAAACAAGTTTCAAACCCAAAAAAATAAATAAAAGGGGTGACAAGGTTATAGTTTTTACTTTTTACATTTGATTCTAAAGATGATTCTGACATAAAGTAAAAATTTTCATTTCTTATTACAAAATCATTTCTAAAGACTGATTTTGAGAGTTATAAATCTAATTATCAGAATTAGCAAATCAACGTTACCACCTCCCAAAATTTTCCCAAAAATCGCTATTAGGAACTCAGCACACTTACCTGATGAGGATTTCGGTCCAGAATCGTCTGTTCTTTGAACTTGAGTCTGATTGAATACTGGCGATTGCCACGAATGTCCATGTTCCCATGATGATCACAATATATTTTTCCAAGGATAAGATTATAAATTGTTGTCGTCACCTATATTAACAACAACAGCATTTTTTTTAGATATAATCTACAATTTTACAAGCCAGGTCACTAATAAGAGCGGATGATATTGCAAACAGAGTGAGCTCAAGATTTGCACCTTGCTCCAGTGAAATGTTTCACCGTCATCAAACTGAAGGGTAAGAACTCCCACCGGGTCAAGTTGAATGGACCTTCCCCAAAACTTTGAACGGATGTTGCTGTCAGCCCAAAACTTCCATCCTCTACCTTCACAGTGGCACGCAACTACAGTTGGATGGTGGCTAACCTGTTCAATACATCATTTTTTGGGGTTACAATAACAAAAATAAATCATACATTGAAGGTTAGGTACAAATCATCTTCATATGTAGACAAAATACGCAAATACATATGTAGAATTCCATGCAAATGAATGTGCATAGTTGAGCATATTATATATCATGTTAAAGTCCTACATTGCATGAACAATCCTTTAGTTATTTTTAGGAGAAACTCTTGGGGCCAACAATTTTTAGTATTTTTGGCCATCATTTAGCCAGCACAAATACTAAATTATTTTTAACAAATAAATTTTACTAATTTATGTGTGCAGACTATGAAAATTGTGAGTGTAAATTGTATTGATTCATGTGTATAAAACTCTTGTAAATATAAATACAAACTATAAACTTCTTATGTACAAACGTCTGTAAATATAGGTACAAATTATTACTAGCAAAAAATGATAATGTTTGCTGGCAATGTAGCATTGCTTTATTTTTAAAATTGAGTTAGACTGCCTTACTTTAAGGAAGTCTGTCATGAAATGAAAAATAATTTTTAAAAATACATAACATCTAATATATTCAAAACTTAAAACTATATATGTTTTTTATAAAAACGTTTTCAACAGATAATCTTAACATATGTCTTTTATACCCGAATTTTTAATTGAAAAACATTTTTTTTTAAATTATCAAAATTTGTATTCAATGCATTGAGATTATTAAAAGTTTCAACCATTTGTCACCAAAAAAAAAAAGTTTCAACCATTTGAAACCAATTTTGATATAGAACCATTGGAAACCTTAACTTAGCAAAATCCGTTATAGTTATTAGGATACCTACAAAGGTCCAATTTCTGTTTCAGGCTTAACGGTCCCCCTCTTTAATTACTTGTGTCCCACTTCTCAAGATAAACTGAATAAGTTGCTTTATGTTATTGTTTTCGAACTCAAAATTGTCGTATGAAAGTCACCATCATATTTATACGATGAGAAATGAGTTATACAAATCATAACTCGACCAAAAGCATTTATAGCAGCGAATTTGAATACCAAGTAAAATACCACTGCTGGCATAACTGTTAGCAGCATATATCTCGGCCAAATATCGTACTAATAACCACTAAGGCACTAACCTTCTCAGAAAAGAAGCGAAGTCCTTTGTCAGGAAAGTCAGCCTCATAAGTTTCCCCTAACAAAGGATTAAAGGGTTTACAATGACGCCCTTCAGATGATGCATATCCAGAAACTGCAAATGCAGCAACATTCAGTGCCCTAAGGAGACTATTTCCCTGAAAATGAAATCCAAAGGGTCAAAGCGTCAGGTTCAATAGCATTTAACTATGTTACCTTCTCGGTTAGAATTTAACTTATCTCACATTTGATTATTACTAAATGTTGCCAAAATGTGAAATTCACTAATAAGTCAAACATCAACAATTAACAAAAAAATGAAAACAATAGTTTACTAGTAGGACTTGTAAAAATCACAAATTCACAAATCTAACAGCATAAAGCAAACTACTCAAGTGGATTCAATATAAATCTAACATAATTGCCAAAAAATTTCTAACAGTATAATCATGTTAGAGGGCTAGGAGGGTGTAAAAAATATTTCATTCATTTCTATAAGTAACACTAGATTGAATTTGAAGAGAAATGGCACAACCAAGAGCATTATCTTACTGATTTTCCATATTCATAAGCTCGGTCCAGGAGGTAAGAGTACTCCAAGTCCTCGAAACACTTCTGAAGTGATGATATCGGTTCATTAAAGTACACAGGAAGACAAACTCGTGTGAGATCTTTGCCCACATTGTCTTTGATCATTGACCATAAACTTACGCCCTTCTCTTTCTCAACAGGATCTGGAAGCTTTTTCCTCCTAACTATGTGAGGGTATCTGAAACTATTGATTGCCTTCTCAATACTAATGTTTTCCATATCAATACATTCTGTGTTTGCTTCTTTAGACCCGTTCACTTGGTCCAAAGTTCCTATTGACCCACACCTAAAACCAGGTTCTGTAAAATACTCTCTAGTATCATAATATGAGATTTCATCTTCATCTGACACTTCCTCCAACTCCTGCTTCTCGATATCATCAGACGATTCAGTTGTACTGCATTCTGAAAACCCGAAGTAAATGGGAAAAATAATAGTACCAAATTGAATGTGTATATTCAAGGCTACATAAAGATTCAACTTGAACAAATTTAACCAAAAACTAACTTCCAAAATTAGGAGAGGACAAAATGGCATTTGATCCACGTAGGCAGCAATTAGTACATGTATGGTCATTACAACATCCTAAAAGGAAAAATCAGTGATCATGGCATGTTTTCTTTTTCAAAATTTTATTGATACATTGAACAAAAGCATTTGCAAAACTTTTGCCCCAATAAGCCATACAATAATTGCTTAGAAATAAATGAGGTACAACTGATTGTCACTTTACAATGGTCCTTAGCAGAAGGGGAGAGAGAGAGAAAGAGAGAGAAGTATAGACACCTAAGATGACTGGAAAAAAATGAATATAGCTGCTTTTTAATATTTCAAACAAGAAAAATAAATTTCACAGCCTCAGTATATATATTATAATGAGGAGACAAGTGACATTCAAAAGCGTACCGCTATATTTTGCGCGTCCTAGACTTGAAAATCCATTCTTTGTCAATTGGTATTCACCATCATGTATGGCAGAGGCCTCAGGTTCAATATTAGCTGCCTGAGTATGATCCAATAATAAGGCTTATCATAATAATAATAATAATAATAATAATAATAATAATAATAATAATAATAATAAGTCACATAGAAAGGAACAAAAGCTTCCAAATCTATAAGCTGAAGACATGCTCACATGCAGAGGGCAGCAAAGTAAAAAGATAGAGGATGTATAAACATGAAACGGGGATAATGGGGGCGGTGGGGATGAAACAAAAGTGTGCTTCAAAACAAATAGTACCATCAAACAGAGTCACCACTGACATGACTTTTTAGAAGAAAGTTTAGAAAAAACAACAGATCAGCCAAAAATGACCGAATGCACCAAACATATCATGTGGTCTAACATAAGCAAATTGACTAAGTTCTTGTATGCATTAAAACAACTATACAACTTTAGTTTGAATAGCATCGGTACAAGTTTGTATCTTATCTCATAATATGATGCTAGAGCCACACATATTTTAATCAACTATATATCTGTGTGTTTTATAAATTAAACTGATATGCATTATGGAGTACAGGGATTATTATGCCATAATGTATCAATAAGGAAAATTCAAAATAAGGACTGGCAGTCCAGATTAACAATTCACAAAAATTACAACAGCAATATTGAAGAAAATAGAACAGCAATTCTTACAAAAGTTTCAAACCGTAATTAATTTTTATGCATTGACTATCAGCCAATATAGAATTACAAGAAAATACAAAGCTAACCAAGTTAAGCTAGGTCATTGGCCACTATAACAACCATTAATCACGATTAGTCACTTCCAATTTTATAGCTCCTTTTGTTTACACTACTAGTAAAGCAATAGAAATTAAAAGCACTGTGCAAGACCAAAAAAGCTGAGGTGGTTTATACAACTCCTAACAAGCGTGACAAGAATCTGATTACTAATAAGATTAAAAGTTGGCGGAAAAAATTCAAAATATTTCTCGTCAGATTAAAATTAATTTTGCCGAGCCATAAAATGAACTGGAAACCTTATTAATCTGGTAAATTTGCAGTTTTAGAAACTATGTTTATCACTTAAGATGTAATGCAAGTTATTGTAGCATTTTGACTAACTGAATATTGAAGGTAGGACTACTTGTTTAGACACTCAAATGGGCACGCGGTGATAAGTGTTTGTTTGAATTAATTACTAACCTACATTCATCACTGATATTTACTTGATATATATATATATAAATATATATATATATATATATATATATATATATATATATATATATATATACTTATTTTTGCATACCTTAATCACATGTTGATTTCAGTGTCTGAAGGGCATAGTATCCGTTTCATAATAACAATAAAGAAAAATAATAAAAAAAAATATCTTCTTCCAATGAAAGTTTTGACAAGCTGTCTCGGTATTGATCCAGCCAAGATCCGACCCACCATCATAATAATAATAATAATAATAATAATAATAATAATAATACAATTCACAAGAATACAAAAGAATTGAAATAAAAAAAAAGACAGTATTAAATAAATTAATTAAGAAATAAATTACCTCCAACTGCCTTATTGTATCAAGCAAGTTCAATCTCTCTTGGCACAGGATTTTAAGCTGCCCTTGTAACTCGTTGAACCCGGAGAGCATGATTTGCTCACAGTCCTTCACGAGGGTCTCACTGGTACCTTCTTCAAGCAACCGTTTCTTGAGCCTCTCGGTTGACACAGACACATGGTTTGGTGCGAGAGAAGATATGATGTGATCACTAATGAGTGGTCTAAGTGATGGATACAAGCCACGGGTTGACACCAAAGCCTGTATCCACGCCACACGGTCCCTCCTCGAATCGGTTCTCAGATGGAGAGTCTTCGTTGCTGTGAATATATAGAACCTCCTATCATCTGACTTACTCTCTCTAAATGACGAGATCTGTTATAATAACAAAGATATCTTTAGTTAATTATGTTTAAGAAAATGAATGGTAAGCAATATTTAAAAAAAATGATGATGGGCACGATTTGTAAACATGAATGAGTCAAACACTAATGACGTAGCAAACTACGATATTATTTGTCCACAAGACAAGTTTATTAGCGTAAATTAAAACGAAACACTGTATATAAGAAGGATTATGGAGCAAGCATGCTCGCGTGATAAGTGTAATTAAGACACTAGAGAGAGAGAGAGAGAGAGAGAGAGAGAGAGAGAGAGAGAGAGAGAGAGAGAGAGAGAGAGAGAGAGAGAGAGAGAGAGAGAGAGAGAGAGAGAGAGAGAGAGAGAGAGAGAGAGAGTAACGATTATAAAAGATGGAAAATGAATTGCCTCACTACTGGGTGCTATGATGGGAATGAAGATACTAGTATAGTACAAAGGTTAGAATAAATGATTCCAGATGCAAGGTTGTAGTGATGATGATGATGATGACGATGATGTGAATTGTGAAGAAACAGAAACTTATTACTGTCTCCAACTTTCTTTTGCCTTTACCTTTTATCCGGAAGAAGAAAAACTAGTCCTTGAATAATAACATTGACCTCAAACAGTAGGAGCACACAATATATATAAAAGAAATATTCATTTTATTAATTTAAATATATTGAACAGGACAATACCCCACCACCATAGTGGTAAGTCCACCTGTTTATATATATTTTCTGTTGACAAAGACAAAAGATGGCCATTCGCATATGTTTTCACTTTTTCTTTATTTTTCAATCATATATAGTATATTAAAAAAAATTGTTTTTTTTTTCTACTAGTATTTTATATTTTTTCCCACATTTCTAAGGTTAGCTTTGAGTTACGTCGAGGCACCACAATTTACAAAGAGAGACTTGACGAAAAAACACACACAACGTCCAACATCCCTAATTACCTTTTTCCCTCCGATTACAGCACTGTTAATACATTTGTTTTTTCTGCTCCATAATGTTTAACGCCTTCAACTTCTAACTTCTAAGGCTTGCCGTTATAGAAAAAAAGTGAAATAGAACAAAAAGTCGAAAAGGATATGACCACCGTCCACACGCGAAAAAAAAAAACAAAACAAAATAAAAAAAACTCGAAAATAATATAATAATTAAAAAATAAAAATCTCTCTCTACCTGAATGGCAAAAGCCAAAGCAAGTTAACCCGGAGAACCTTTGAAGTTAAAGAATGAACAATTGTGTGTTTCTTCTCTACAGGCCCCCCTCCTCCTTTTTTATGGGTGTTCACTGTTTGAAGCCGAAATGGCAAGGGATAAGGTTTGGTTTTAGTGGAAAAAATGGAGAAGAGAGAAAAATTAAGTCATAATAATGGAGAGAGGGGGTTGGGTGAGGTTGAGGGTGAGGGTGAGGGGTAAGTGAGAAGAAAGAAAATCCCATTCCAACCAATGCGGATGAAGGGAATGCAGATTGCAGAGGGTGTTGATGTGACCGCAAAGTTAATGCCGTAGGGCTAAATTCGTAGGCTATCCCTACTCTTCTCAGCCACCTGTTGATGTGACCCACTATTCATTAACAACCAGTTAAAACTGTAAAACAAACTTTGGGGGGAAATGAAAAATCACGGAATCCAGAAGAGAGAGAATGAGAAAAGCTAAACATTAACGCAAATGAAGCAAGGATTTTGCCGAAGGGAGATTGTATGAACCCGCGGGTTTCCACTTTACTCCTCGGTCATCAAGGAACCCCTCCCTTAATTTTTCCTCTCTTGTGTTAATTTGACCTTTTTTAATCACTGGCAGAAGAACAATCTGAATCTGAAATCACAGTTGATAATTTTCATGGTCACAAAAGAATGAATGAAGAAATCAATGAAATCTCTTTAGTCTTGCCACTGCCTTCGTAATTACGTATATAGTCTTTTCTTTTCTTTCGCTTTTAAAAAATTAATATAAAAATAATAATATTAAAATTTTGAAATAAATAAAATGTTTGCCTCTACAGGAAAGTTGCAGGGAGGTAGCGCCAAAACGATGAACACGACACTGCTAAACCAAGGCCAATACCTGTCCCACACTATAACGGGCGTTTCAGATCACACTTCTAAAACCACCATTCCATTAAAACAAAAACAAAAAACAAAAAACAAAAGAAAAAAGAGTACCTCTCTCTCATTCAAAAAATTTCCATAAACACAAAATTTTAGTTAAATAACAACAGCCAACACAAATAAGATATTAGTAAACTCCACTCATATTAATAATTCAGAGTTAGCAGTGTACGAATCATGAATGTAGTTCATATTTACTTAAATATTTTTATATTTATCTATTGATGTATTTATTTTATTTTACCTTGAGATGGACAACGCCGGAGGAAGAGGGAGGTTTGTGGCTCTTGCGGCGGATGGAGGAAGCAGCGGCGGCACCGCGGTCGAAGCGAGCGAGGCGGTTGGCGGAGACTTCGCCGATGAGGTGGACGTCGTCAAGACGAGGGAGGAGGTTGAGATACTCAGGCCACCGGATCTTAGCGTAGGAGAGGACGCCGTTGCGGAGGACGAACCACCGGGATCTCCAGCCCTTGCCGTAATTCGTCCATTTGTACAGTACTCCCGCCACCGTCTCCTCCGGTCCACAACATCCTCCTCCATCAGATCCGCCACCCGCCGCTGCGAAACTCGCCGGCAGACTCCTGGTCCTCGACAGCGCCGCCGCGTCTGCCGCCTCCGGCGAGTCACCTCCGCCACCGATCCCTGGACTCTCCAGCGAGATGCAACACAACGGGTGCATTTCCTTCACTCGCATTGTTAAACAAATAAAATAAATCCCTTCCTCTTTACTTTTTTTTTTAATTTTGTTATATCTCTTTTTCTCTTCTCCTCAGTTCTTCATTGAGAATGAAGAAAAGAGAATGGCACGAGGTGAATGAAATGAATAATTTAGGGTTCTTAAAGAAAAGTGAAAGGGTTGTATGTGTGTGTGTGGGTTGGCTTTGGGGAGTGATAATGAGAGCTCTGAAACTGAGAGAGGAGTTAGATCGAAGGAGGTTCATTAATTAATTAATAATATTTATATTTATATATTAAAAATACAGAGGAGCTTATACGAGAAGCGGGGAATGAGGAAGATGCATTAATTAAATAAATTAGAAAATAAAATAGGAGGGACTGAGGGAGCATATTAAAATTACCAACTAGTACTTCTATGTTAGTACCTTTGCTAGTGCTAATAGTAGTTTATTATAAGGTTTGGTGTATTGAACCACATAAAGGAATAATAAAAGACGTTTGTGATTTGTAGTTTATTGTAGAGCGAATAAAAATTCGTTTTGGGAGAATGAGATTAATATAGCATATTGATAGATATATATAGAGGGAAATAACAAACGGCAATGTGTGTGTTGTGTGCAGTGTAGGTGGGGTAATAAAGGAAGTGGGTAGAATGGTAATTAAGAGATATAGGTTAAGATCGGGGTGTGTTCAAACTTCAAACTTCAAAGGTTGAAATTTCGAAACATGCATATGCAAGATCAGAGAAGTGATGAAAAAGAAAGCCAGTTTGGCTTTCAGGTTGAGGATTTATTTCTTCTTGTTGACACTATTTATGTTGCTTCATGAACTGATCTTTCTTTAAGTTTATTTTTTTATTCCCTTTTTCCGTTTCGGTTAAGTATTTATTACATTTAGCTTCTATTTTCAATTTTCCGTTTGGTGGGGCAGTAAAGTTAGCTAGTGGTGTGGTAGGGAGTGCAATATATCGTGAACTTATCGAGAAAATATCGCAGTGCAGAGGGGAGATTTTGAAGATAAGCATAGACAGGGTGGCAGTTTTGACGACGATGAGTCGGAAACTGAGGCGCCTTATAAATGCTATTTACTGCGTAATCATCATTTTTTTTCTCCCTTTCTTCGCCTTCCGATGTTTTTCACTTGTTTTTTTCTTCAGGAATATTCTCATCTTGCTGCCAAATTAACCTGAGAATATTATTTGAAAAATATTAGTTCATTTGATTTTAGTCATAACAATCGACATGTATAATGATAGTTAAGTTCTCTTGAAAGAATCAATAATAGTAGAATTTTGTAAACTTGTTTTCAAAAATAATAACTTACAAGCTACAAATAATAGAAAAGAGGAGTAGAAGAGGTGACTCAATGAGTTTTTTGTGATTATTTAAAATATTTGGTTGAAACACAATAACAGAATTTTTAACAATAAAAACAGGATGTTTTTGAACTATAAAGAGTGGACTGGTATTGATTCTACTTATTATTGATGATAATATCAGAAATGACATATTATTATTAACCTTGTGTTTAGATTTGTTTTTGTATCTATTTATTTTATGCTCCACTCTTATATATCAAACTTCATTTGTTTCAAAAAAAAACAAATTACAAATAGTGTATGCTCTCTTTTTTGTTTAGAGATATAAGAAACGATTCCGTTAAAAAACCAACTAAAAAATAATCAACCTAAAATCAATTAGTTAAAAAATAAGTATTTATAAAAAAGAGTTAGTAAGTATTTATTCTCAATTATTAGTAAGTATTTATCAAAAGAGTTAAGAATATTAACTGAAAAACTTTTTTATGAAAAATGTATTAAATTTCAAGTTTTAAATATAATGGTTATGTATTTATTAAAAATATAAAAAAATATTTATAATTATTATGTGTTGTGTATATTTATATATATTATTTACATATTTTCTAATAAAGTGATCAATCCCTAAATAATAAATACTAAAGAATAAGCAAATTTTTCCATACTAAAATAATTAAAATTTTGCACGTTAACATATAACCTTTTCATGAATATAAAAAAATCGCTACCACTATATATTCAAATTTATTTGTATTTTGATTACAACGGTAAAATCGAATTTGATTATAGTATTGTGACATTTGATTATATTATATATAGAATTTAATTATATCATTTATAAAAATTTTATTATAAATATAAATATGTAATTATTTTGTATTCTTTTATATATATATATATATATATATATATATATATATATGACATTCATTAACCCATATTGAACAAAAAAAAATATAAGGAGCACAGATGGTCTTGTTTTATAATAACAAAACATATTATTGATAACAGAGAGAAAACATATCTGTTTATAATTTCATCCAAATTTATTATTTTGTATTCCAATTTTAGTATGATTTTATTGTCTATGTTTGGATATTATTGTTCCGATAGTTACCTGAAACGTTGATTTAGGTCTGAATGTGAGGTCCAGATCCCTTTGTGTGGTAGCATCCGACCTCTTTGGTGTCGAGGTGCCGTCTGTCTGAGTTCCTCGTGAGGAGGTTGGGGGTGGTACCTGCAAGAGACTCCGATGCTTAAGTTAGCAAGGACTTTCAGCAGGTTTTTAGTAGATTAGAATGTGTGTTATACCTGGGGGTGCCAGTGCATTTATAGTAGAGTAGATAAACCTCCTTTGTTGGAGTAGTTCCATCTTTTCTAATGGATAAGTGTTCCCTTTTATCTTGGGAGTTTGTTAGGATCTACCTTCTAGATGAAATAGAGATAGTAGGAGAGATTTAAGGAGGCAGTTACTTGTTAGATCAAGTAGAGCTGGACCTCTATGTCATTGTCCGACCTCCTTAAAGAGATTGGGTTTATAGTGAGGTTCACCTTTTTTAGTGGGCCTTTACGTGTTTTTGGGCCTGGCTCTCAATTATTGGGTCAGGGTATGAACAGTGCTCCTGTTTGAGTACGTTCTTTTTAGAGGTGGGGCTCAAGCATTTCGCAGCTTCTGCTATGGATGTCAAGTAATAGTACCTCGATCTACCCGACGTGTTCAAAAATTTGAACACTGGTGGAGTTTTAATAATGCGTAAGTAATGCGCGGCAGTTGTTCCTAGGGATCTGCGCCTGTTTAAAGAGGAAAAAGAAACTGTTGCTTTGTTCTTCGTCTCTTATAAAGGGCTTTTTAACTCTTCTTCTCTCTTTTTGCTGCTTCTAAAAAAGAAACTACTCCCTTCCTTTAACAAAGAACTTTACCGCGCTTGTTTCGACTACTTCTATCTCTTCAAAGATTACTTTTTTTGGTGTTTGAGGGTTCTCGTTGTTGTAAAGGGGATTGTTCGTGCATTTGCTATTTAGACATGATCTCTCCCTGCGTTCTTCTTCGAGGTTTGTTTCATCTCTCCTTTCTCTTGAACTCTCATTTCTGTTTTGCTTGGGTTTAGTTTTCTTTTTTTGAGTTTTCTCTTTTTGCTGTCGTAGCCTTCTTTTTTTTTTGCTAAGGAAAGTTTTTGCTTTTTGCACTGCTTGTGCGAAAATATTTCTTGAAAAGATTTTAAAAAGGATCTCTTTTGCAGAAAAAGGTTTTCTTTTGTGTATGACTATGGCTGTGATTTTGCTAATTGTGTGTTGTGTTACCTCAAATGATGTTTGCTTCGATGCGATAAGGTTGTATAGGAGAGACGTCATTTTGACTGATTTATGAAAAAAAACCCTTTTGGAAAAAGTGGCTCCTTTTAGTTTTCCTATTTTGCCCAACTTGTTTTGGACGAGTTCCAACTTTTTATAGTAACGGCCTTTGGTGCACGAAATTGTGATCACTACAATTTCACACAACTAACCAGCAAGTGTACTGGGTCGTCCAAGTAATAAACCTTACGCGAGTAAGGGTCGATCCCACAGAGATTGTTGGTATGGAGCAAGCTATGGTCACCTTGTAAATCTTAGTCAGGCAAACTTAAATGGATATGAATGATGATATGCGAATAAAACATAAAGATAAAGATAGAGATACTTATGCAATTCATTGGTAGGAATTTCAGATAAGCGTATGAAGATGCCTTCCCTTCCGTCTCTCTGCTTTCTTACTGTCTTCATCCAATCCTTCTTACTCCTTTCCATGGCAAGCTTAAGCAAGGGTTTCACCGTTGTCAGTGGCTACCTCCCATCCTCTCAGTGGAAATGTTCAACGCACCCTGTCACGGCACGGCTATCCATCTGTCGGTTCTCGATCAGGCCGGAATAGATTCCAGTGATTCTTTTGCGTCTGTCACTAACGCCCCGCCCTCAGGAGTTTGAAGCACGTCACAGTCATTCAATCATTGAATCCTACTCAGAATACCACAGACAAGGTTAGACCTTCCGGATTCTCTTGAATGCCGCCATCAGTTCTAGCCTATACCACGAAGATTCCGGTTAAAGAATCCAAGAGATATTCACCCAATCGAAGGTAGAACGGAGGTGGTTGTCAGTCACACGTTCATAGGTGAGAATGATGATGAGTGTCACGGATCATCACATTCATCAAGTTGAAGAACAAGCGATATCTTAGAACAAGAACAAGCGGAATTGAGTAGAAGAACAGTAGTAATTGCATTAATACTCGAGGTACAGCAGAGCTCCACACCTTAATCTATGGTGTGTAGAAACTCCACCGTTGAAAATACATAAGAACAAAGTCTAGGCATGGCCGTGAGGCCAGCCTCCCAATGATCAAAAGATCTAAAGATCAAAAGATTCCAAAGATCAGAAGATTTTTTCTACAATAGTAAAAGGTCCTACTTATAGAGAACTAGTAGCCTAGGGTGTACAGAGATGAGTAAATGACATAAAAATCCACTTCCGGGCCCACTTGGTGTGTGCTTGGGCTGAGCAATGAAGCATTTTCGTGTAGAGACTCTTCTTGGAGTTAAACGCCAGCTTTTATGCCAGTTTGGGCGTTTAACTCCCATTTTGGTGCCAGTTCCGGCGTTTAACGCTGGGATTTCTGAGGGTGACTTTGAACGCCGGTTTGGGCCATCAAATCTTGGGCAAAGTATGGACTATCATATATTTCTGGAAAGCCCAGGAAGTCTACTTTCCAACGCCGTTGAGAGCGCGCCAATTGGGTTTCTGTAGCTCTAGAAAATCCGCTTCGAGTGAAGGGAGGTCAGAATCCAACAGCATCTGCAGTCCTTTTCAGTCTCTGAATCAGATTTTTGCTCAGGTCCCTCAATTTCAGCCAGAAAATACCTGAAATCACAGAAAAACACACAAACTCATAGTAAAGTCCAGAAAAAATCACAGATGAGCGGGGCTTTTAGCTTTTTGCCTCTGAACAGTTTTGGCATCTCACTCTATCCTTTGAAATTCAGAATGATTGGCTTCTTTAGGAACTTAGAATCCAGATAGTGTTATTGATTCTCCTAGTAAAGTATGATGATTCTTTAACATAGCTACTTATTGAGTCTTGGCCGTGGCCCAAAGCACTCTGTCTTCCAGTATTACCACCGGATACATACATGCCACAGACACATAATTGGGTGAACCATTTCAGATTATGACTCAGCTTTGCTAGAGTCCCCAATTAGAGGTGTCCAGGGTTCTTAAGCACACTCTTTTTGCCTTGGATCACAACTTTATTTCTTTCTTTTTCTTTCTTTTTCTTTCTCTCTTTTTTTTTCGAAATTTTTTTTCATTGCTTTTTCTTGCTTCAAGAATCATTTTTATGATTTTTCAGATCCTCAGTAACATGTCTCCTTTTTCATCATTCTTTCAAGAGCCAACATTCATGAACCACAAATTCAAAAGACATATGCACTGTTTAAGCATACATTCAGAAAACAAAAGTATTGCCACCACATCAAAATAATCAAACAGTTATAAAATTCAAAATTCATGCAATTCTTCTCTTTTTCAATTAAGAACATTTTTCATTCAAGAAAGGTGATGGATTCATAGGACATTCATAACTTTAAGGCATAGACACTAAGACACTAATGATCACAAGACACAAACATAGACAAACATAAGCACTAAAATTCGAAAAACAGGAAAATAAAGAACAAGGAAATTAAAGAACGGGTCCACCTTAGTGATGGCGGCTCTTTCTTCCTCTTGAAGATCCTATGGAGTGCTTGAGCTCCTCAATGTCTCTTCCTTGTCTTTGTTGCTCCTCTCTTATGATTCTTTGATCTTCTCTAATTTCATGGAGGATGATGGAGTGTTCTTGATGCTCCACCCTTAGTTGTCCCATGTTGGAACTCAATTCTCCTAGGGAGGTATTTAGTTGCTCCCAATAGTTTTGTGGAGGAAAGTGCATCCCTTGAGGTATCTCAGGGATCTCATGATGAGTGGGGTCTCTTGTGTGCTCCATCCTCTTCTTAGTGATGGGCTTGTCCTCATCAATAGGGATGTCTCCCTCTATGTCAACTCCAACCGAATAACAGAGGTGACAAATGAGATGAGGAAAGGCTAACCTTGCCAAGGTAGAAGACTTGTCCTCCACCTTATAAAGTTCTTGAGATATAACCTCATGAACTTCTATTTCTTCTCCAATCATGATGCTATGAATCATGATAGCCCGGTCTATAGTAACTTCGGACCGGTTGCTAGTGGGAATGATTGAGCGTTGGATAAACTCCAACCATCCTCTAGCCACGGGTTTGAGGTCATACCTTCTCAATTGAACCGGCTTTCCTCTTGAATCTCTCTTCCATTGGGCGCCCTCTTCACATATGACTGTGAGGACTTGGTCCAACCTTTGATCAAAGTTGACCCTTCTAGTGTAAGGATGTTCATCTCCTTGCATCATGGGCAAGTTGAATGCCAACCTTACATTTTCCGGACTAAAATCCAAGTATTTCCCCCGAACCATAGTAAGATAATTCTTTGGATCCGGGTTCACACTTTGATCATGGTTCTTGGTGATCCATGCATTGGCATAGAACTCTTGAACCATTAAGATTCCGACTTGTTGAATGGGGTCGGTAAGAATTTCCCAACCTCTTCTTCGGATCTCATGTCGGATCTCCGGATATTCACCCTTTTTGAGTGAAAAAGGGACCTCGGGGATCACCTTCTTCAAGGCCACAACTTCATAGAAGTGGTCTTGATGCACCCTTGAGATGAATCTTTCCATCTCCCATGACTCGGAGGTGGAAGCTTTTGCCTTCCCTTTCCTCTTTCTAGAGGTTTCTCCGGCCTTGGATGCCATAAATGGTTATGGAAAAACAAAAAGCAATGCTTTTACCACACCAAACTTAAAATGTTTGCTCGTCCTCGAGCAAAAGAAGAAAGAAGAGAGTAGAAGAAGAAGAAATGAGGAAGAAGGGAATGGCTTTGTATTCGGCCAAAGGGGAAGAAGTAGTGTTTAGGTTGTGTGAAAATGAAGGAGTGAAGATGGGTTTATATAGGAGAGGGGGAAGGGTAGGGTTCGGTCAATTGAGGGTGGGTTTGGGTGGGAAAGTGGTTTGAATTTGAATGGTGAGGTAGGTGGGATTTTATGAAGGATGGATGTGAGTGGTGAAGAGAAAGATGGGATTTGATAGGTGAAGGGTTTTTTTGGGGAAGAGGTGTTGAGGTGATTGGTGAATGGGTGAAGAAAAAGAGAGAGAGTGGTGGGGTAGGTGGGGATCCTGTGGGGTCCACAGATCCTGAGGTGTCAAGGAAAAGTCATCCCTGCACCAAATGGCATGCAAAAATGCGTTTTTAGCCATTTCTGGCGTTAAACGCCGGGCTGGTGCCCATTTCTGGCGTTTAACGCCAGCTTCTTGCCCTTTTCTAGCGTTTAACGCCAGTCTGGTGCCCCTTTCTGGCGTTAAACGCCCAGAATGGTGCCAGACTGGGCGTTAAACGCCCATCTGCTAGCCTCACTGGCGTTTAAACGCCAGTGCGCTCTCCTCCAGGGTGTGCTATTTTTCTTTCTGTTTTTCATTCTGTTTTTTGCTTTTTTCATTGATTTTGTGACTTCTCATGATCATCAACCTACAAAAAATATAAAATAACAAAGGAGAATAGATAAAATATAACATTGGGTTGCCTCCCAACAAGCACTTCTTTAATGTCATTAGCTTAACAGAGGACTCTCATGGAGCCTCAGAAATGCTCAGAGCTATGTTGGAACCTCCCAACACCAAACTTAGAGTTTGAATGTGGGGGTTCAACACCAAACTTAGAAGTTGGTTGTGGCCTCCCAACACCAAACTTAGAGTTTGACTGTGGGGGCTCTGTTTGGCTCTGTTTTGAGAGAAGCTCTTCATGCTTCCTCTCCATGGTGACAGAGGGATATCCTTGAGCCTCAAACACAAAGGATTCTTCATTCATTTGAATGATCAATTCAACTCTATCAACATCAATCACAGCCCTTGCTGTGGCTAGGAAGGGTCTGCCAAGGATGATGGATTCATCCATGCACTTTCCAGTCTCTAGGACTATGAAATCAGCAGGGATGTAATGGTCTTCAACTTTTACCAGAACATCCTCTACAAGTCCATAGGCTTGTTTTCTTGAATTGTCTGCCATCTCTAGTGAGATTTTTGCAGCTTGCACCTCAAAGATCCCTAACTTCTCCATTACAGAGAGAGGCATGAGGTTTACACTTGACCCTAAGTCACACAAGGCCTTTTTGAAGGTCATGGTGCCTATGGTACAAGGTATTGAAAACTTCCCAGGATCCTGTCTCTTTTGAGGCAGTTTCTGCCTAGACAAGTCATCCAGTTCTTTGGTGAGCAAAGGGGGTTCATCCTCCCAAGTCTCATTTCCAAATAACTTGTCATTTAGCTTCATGATTGCTCCAAGGTATTTAGCAACTTGCTCTTCAGTGACATACTCATCCTCTTCAGAGGAAGAGTACTCATTAGAGCTCATGAATGGCAGAAGTAAGTCCAAGGGAATCTCTATGGTCTCATTTTGAGTCTCAGATTCCCATGGTTCCTCATTGGGGAACTCATTGGAGGCCAGTGGACGTCCATTGAGGTCTTCCTCAGTGGCGTTCACTGCCTCTTCCTCCTCTCCAAATTCGGCCATGTTGATGGCTTTGCACTCTCCTTTTGGATTTTCTTCTGTATTGCTTGGAAGAGTACTAGGAGGGAGTTCAGTAATTTTCTTGCTCAACTGACCCACTTGTGCCTCCAAATTTCTAATGGCGGACCTTGTTTCAGTCATGAAACTTTGAGTGGTTTTGATTAGATCAGAGACCATGGTTGCTAAGTCAGAGGTATTCTGCTTAGAACTCTCTGTCTGTTGCTGAGAAGATGATGGAAAAGGCTTGCTATTGCTAAACCTGTTTCTTCCACCATTATTGTTGTTGAAACCTTGTTGAGGTCTCTGTTGATCCTTCCATGAGAGATTTGGATGATTTCTCCATGAAGGATTATAGGTGTTTCCATAGGGTTCTCCCATGTAATTCACCTCTTCCATTGAAGGGTTCTCAGGATCATAAGCTTCTTCCTCAGATGAAACTTCCTTAGTACTGCTTGGTGCATTTTGCATTCCAGACAGACTTTGAGAAATCATATTGACTTGTTGAGTCAATATTTTATTCTGAGCCAATATGGCATTCAGAGTGTCAATCTCAAGAACTCCTTTCTTCTGACTAGTCCCATTGTTCACAGGATTTCTTTCAGAAGTGTACATGAATTGGTTATTTGCAACCATTTCAATCAGCTCTTGAGCTTCTGTAGGCGTCTTCTTCAGATGAAGAGATCCTCCAGCAGAGCTATCCAAAGACATTTTGGACAGTTCAGAGAGACCATCATAGAAAATTCCAATGATGCTCCATTCAGAAAGCATATCAGTGGGACACTTTCTGATTAATTGTTTGTATCTTTCCCAAGCTTCATAGAGGGATTCTCCTTCCTTCTGTCTGAAGGTTTGGACTTCCACTCTAAGCTTACTCAATTTTTGAGGTGGAAAGAACTTTGCCAAGAAGGCATTGACTAGCTTTTCCCAAGAGTTCAGGCTTTCTTTAGGTTGTGAGTCCAACCATGTCCTAGCTCTGTCTCTTACAGCAAAAGGGAATAGCATAAGTCTGTAGACCTTAGGGTCAACCCCATTAGTCTTGACAGTGTCACAGATTTGCAAGAATTCAGCTAAAAACTGATGAGGATCTTCCAATGGAAGTCCATGGAACTTGCAATTCTGTTGCATTAGAGAAACTAATTGAGGCTTAAGCTCAAAGTTGTTTGCTCCAATGGCAGGGATAGAGATGCTTCTCCCATAAAAGTCGGGAGTAGGTGCAGTAAAGTCACCCAGCACCTTCCTTGCATTGTTGGCATTGTTGTTGTTTTCGGCTGCCATAGGTTCTTCTTCTTTGAAGATTTCTGTTAGGTCCTCTACAGAGAGTTGTGCTTTGGCTTCTCTTAGCTTTCTCTTCAAGGTCCTTTCAGGTTCAGGATCAGCCTCAACAAGAATGCTTTTGTCTTTGCTCCTGCTCATAAGAAAGAGAAGGGAACAAGAAAATGTGGAATCCTCTATGTCACAGTATAGAGATTCCTTTAGGTGTCAGAGGAAAAGAAAAATAGAAGACAGAAGTAGAAAATTCGAACTTATCAAAGAAGATGGAGTTCGAATTTTGCATTAAGGAATTGTGTTAGTCCATAAATAGAAGGATGTGAGAAGAAGGGAAGTAATTTTCGAAAATTAAGTAGAAGATTTTGAAAACATTTTTGAAAAACTTTGATTGATAATTTTCGAAAACAAAAGTGGGAAAGAAATCAAGTGATTTTTGAAAAAGAATTTGAAATTAGAAATCAAAAAGATTTGATTGAAAACTATTTTGAAAAAGATATGGTTAAGAAGATATGATTAGTTTAAAAAGATGTGATTGAGAAGATATGATTTGGAAAACGTTTTAAAAAGATTTGATTTTGAAAATTAATGACTTGGCTAACAAGAAAAGATATGATTCAAACATTAAACCTCTCTCAACAGAAAAGGCAACATACTTGAAATGTTGAATCAAATCATTGATTGATAGCAAGTATTTTTGAAGATAGAAAGAAATTGATTTTGAAAAAGATTTGATTGAAAAGATATGATTTGAAAAAGATTTGATTTTGAAAAGATTTTGAAAACTAAAAAAAAATTGATTTGAAAACAAAATCTTCCCTCCTGTGCCATCCTGGCGTTAAACGCCCAGAATGGTGCACATTCTGGCATTTAACGCCCAAAACTATACCCTTTTGGGCGTTAAACGCCCAACCAGGTACCCTGGCTGTCGTTTAAACGCCATTCTGTCCTTCTTCACTGGGCATTTTGAACGCCCAACTTTTTCTGTGTAATTCCTCTGCTGTATGTTCTGAATCTTCAATTCTCTGTATTATTGACTTGAGAAGACACAAATTAAAAATATTTTTGGATTTTTGATAATAAGGAAAAATCAAAATGCAACAAGAATCAAATAACAATGCATGCAAGACACCAAACTTAGCAGTTTGTATACTACTGACACTAATGAGAATGCATATGAGACACACAAAACACTCAAGTCAAGAGAATTTAAAGATTAGAGTAAGAAATCATCAAGAACATCTTGAAGATCACTAAGATACATGAATGAATGCATGCAATTGACACCAAACTTAACATGAGACACTAGACTCAAACAAGAAATATTTTTGGATTTTATGACTTTGTAATTTTTTTTGTGCTTTTTTCGAAAATTAAGTGGAAAAAGATATCAAAATTCTTAATGAGAATTCCAGGAATCATGCAATGTTTAGTCTAAGACTCCGGTCCAGGAATTAGACATGGCTTCACAGCCAGCCAAGCTTTCAAGGAAAGCTTCGGTCCAAAACACTAGACATGGCCAATGGCCAGCCAAGCCTTAGCAGATCACTGCTCCAAAAGCAAGATTGATAGAAATCAACAAGCTCTTGTGATGATAAGTTGAAACCTCGGTCCAATGGAATTAGACATGGCTTCACAGCCAGCCAGACTTCAACAAATCATCATGAAACTCTAGAATTCATTCTTAAGAACTCTGAAGAAAAAAATACCTAATCTAAGCAACAAGATGAACCGTCAGTTGTCCATACTCGAACAATCCCCGGCAACGGCGCCAAAAACTTGTTGCACGAAATTGTGATCACTACAATTTCGCACAACTAACCAGCAAGTGTACTGGGTCGTCCAAGTAATAAACCTTACGCGAGTAAGGGTCGATCCCACAGAGATTGTTGGTATGGAGCAAGCTTTGGTCACCTTGTAAATCTTAGTCAGGCAAACTCAAATGGATATGAATGATGATATGCGAATAAAACATAAAGATAAAGATAGAGATACTTATGCAATTCATTGGTAGGAATTTCAGATAAGCGTATGAAGATGCCTTCCCTTCCGTCTCTCTGCTTTCCTACTGTCTTCATCCAATCCTTCTTACTCCTTTCCATGGCAAGCTTAAGCAAGGGTTTCACCGTTGTCAGTGGCTACCTCCCATCCTCTCAGTGGAAATGTTCAACGCACCCTGTCACGGCACGGCTATCCATCTGTCGGTTCTCGATCAGGCCGGAATAGATTCCAGTGATTCTTTTGCGTCTGTCACTAACGCCCCGCCCTCAGGAGTTTGAAGCACGTCACAGTCATTCAATCATTGAATCCTACTCAGAATACCACAGATAAGGTTAGACCTTCCGGATTCTCTTGAATGCCGCCATCAGTTCTAGCCTATACCATGAAGATTCCGGTTAAAGAATCCAAGAGATATTCACCCAATCGAAGGTAGAACGGAGGTGGTTGTCAGTCACACGTTCATAGGTGAGAATGATGATGAGTGTCACGGATCATCACATTCATCAAGTTGAAGAACAAGCGATATCTTAGAACAAGAACAAGCGGAATTGAGTAGAAGAACAGTAGTAATTGCATTAATACTCGAGGTACAGCAGAGCTCCACACCTTAATCTATGGTGTGTAGAAACTCCACCGTTGAAAATACATAAGAACAAAGTCTAGGCATGGCCGTGAGGCCAGCCTCCCAATGATCAAAAGATCTAAAGATCAAAAGATTCCAAAGATCAGAAGATTTTTTCTACAATAGTAAAAGGTCCTACTTATAGAGAGCTAGTAGCCTAGGGTGTACAGAGATGAGTAAATGACATAAAAATCCACTTCCGGGCCCACTTGGTGTGTGCTTGGGCTGAGCAATGAAGCATTTTCGTGTAGAGACTCCTCTTGGAGTTAAACGCCAGCTTTTATGCCAGTTTGGGCGTTTAACTCCCATTTTGGTGCCAGTTCCGGCGTTTAACGCTGGGATTTCTGAGGGTGACTTTGAACGCCGGTTTGGGCCATCAAATCTTGAGCAAAGTATGGACTATCATATATTGCTGGAAAGCCCAGGAAGTCTACTTTCTAACGCCATTGAGAGCGCGCCAATTGGGCTTCTGTAGCTCCAGAAAATCTGCTTCGAGTGCAGGGAGGTCAAAATCCAACAGCATCTGCAGTCCTTTTCAGTCTCTGAATCAGATTTTTGCTCAGGTCCCTCAATTTCAGCCAGAAAATACCTGAAATCACAGAAAAACACACAAACTCATAGTAAAGTCCAGAAAAGTGATTTTTAACTAAAAACTAATAAAAATATACTAAAAACTAACTAGATCATACTAAAAACATACTAAAAACAATGCCAAAAAGCGTACAAATTATCCGCTCATCAGCCTTCTTTATTTTTACGTTTGTAGATATAGCGTTTATGTCTCGCCGCGTTATTTTGAACATGTTGACTAAAGTTTTCCCTGCTCTTCAGGTTTGGGTAGATAATACTGTTTTGGGTTGTGTCCTGGTAACCGATAAAGAGTACTATGATGAGTTCCGTAGACACCATAATATTTGTGAGAATAGGGAGGATGAGATGAGCTATGTTGTAGAACTACCCGACCCTGAGGAGAGAGTGTATTTCCCCTCTATAGTGGAGTTAGAACAAACTTTCTTTTATGCCTATGATTGCTTTTTCACTAGGCTACGTGTCCAACTTCCTTTCACATATTTTGAGATAGAGGTGTTGCAATCTTCTAACCTTGCCCCTTCTCAACTGCACTTGAACTCTGGGGCTTTCATGAAAATGTTCCAGCTCTTATGTCGAGAGTTGGACATTCAACCTACTTTGAACATTTTTTCTATCTCTTTGTCGCCACCATACCGTACAGTTCCACCAAGAAATCGGGAAGGCTTTTTCCATCTTTGACGACTCTTTTCATGACTTCAAAAACCACTTTTTTAAGGTCAAAGGCGTTGTAAGTACCCGACCTTTCTTTCTACCCGAGAACAAAGAGCCCTTGTTTCCCTTATACTGGCAGGACACCCTCAGTATTGTTAGGCGTGACATGTCCAATTTAAAATAAAAGGAAATAAATAATTAAGGTTGGGCTTCATATTCTGCCTGATTATTAGAAGCAGGGAACTCAAACCTTAAGGATAGTTCTATCTGAGTTCTTTGATTGATTTCTAGAATATCACCAGCTCCGCTTCCATATTTTTTGATGACCCATCTACGTACAGACTCCATGTAGCAGGGTTTTCGGGACTTTCAGTGTATTTAGCGATGAAGTCGGCGAGGTATTGTGATTTGATGGTTGTCCGAGTTTCATATCTTAAATCAAATTCAGACAGCTCTACAGCCCATTTTAGAATCCTCCCAGCCAAGTCCATTTTTGTAGGATAGTTTTCATTGGTCAATTAGTGTGGACTTTAATGGTATGGGCCTGGAAGTAAGGTCGAAGCCTTCGAGATATAAGAATAAGGGTATAAGTAAACTTCTCTATCTTTTGATAATTCAGCTCTGCCCCTTGTAAGGCTTTGCTAACGAAGTATATAGGTTGCTGCTCCTTTTCGTCTTCTCGGACTAGGGCCGAGGCTATAGCCCGACTTCCAACTGATAGGTATAGCACGAGTTCTTCCCCTTTTTTCAAGTCGGGTAAGTATGGGTGGTTATCCCAAGAATGTTTTGAAGTCTTGGAGGCCTATTCACATTTTGGGATCCATTCAAATTGCTTCCCTTTCCTTAGAATTGAGTAGAAGGAAAGAGATTTTAGAGCTGACCTTGCTAAAAATCTGGATAGAGCAGCCAACCTTCCATTTAGTTTTTGGACTTCTTTAACACAAGTCAGGATCTTCATATTAAGGATAGCCTGACATTTGTCAGGGTTTGCTTCTATGCCTTTTTGAGTCAATATAAACCCTAAGAACTTTTCAGCTTCTACTGCAAAGGTGCATTTTGAGGGATTTAATCTCATTTCATGCTTCCTTATAGTGGAGAATACTTTCGAGAGGTCGCACAATAGTATTCCATCCTCTTTGGTCCTAATGAGCATGTTACTTCCATGAGTTTTCCTATGTGAGAGGAAAGCACCTTATTCATCAATCTCTGGTAGGTAGCTCCTGCATTCTTCAATCCAAAAGGCATTACTATGTAGCAATAGTTTGCCTTTTGAGTTATGAACGAGATCTTTTCTTGATCTGGTTTGTACATCAGAATTTGATTATATCCCTAGTAGGCGTCCATAAAGGACAAGTATCTGTAGCCTGAGGCAGAGTCGACCAGAGCATCAATGTTGGGGAATGGATAAGGATCTTTAGGGTAGGCTTTGTTGAGGTCGATGTAATCAATGCACATTCTCTATTTTTCGTTTTACTTTTTTACCAATACAACATTGGCTAGCCAAAGCGAATATTGCACCTCTCTTATAAATCCTGCTTCTAGCAGGGCCTGCACTTGCTCTTCTATGACCTGTGTTCACTCTGGTCCGAGCTTTCTGCACTTCTGCTGAACAGGTCGGAAATCTAGGTACACAGCAAGCCTATGGCACATTAGGTTGGGATCAATAACAAGCATGTCAGAGGCTTTCTAGGCAAAGAGATTGGAGTTTTTCCTCAGCAATTCAACGAGTTATTTCTTTAGGTTTTTCTCCAGATTTTCCCTATACTCGTTGTCTTGTCGGGATGATCTCCGATTTGTATCTCTTCTGTTTTGCCTTCAGGTTGAGGTCATAGTTCTTCTCGATCTCGGACTCCACCTAACTCGATTGTATTGACTTCTTTGCCTTCCGAGCTACCTTTCAAACTAAGGCTCTTGTTATAGCTTTTTCTTGCTAACTTTTGGTCTCCTTTGATAGTGGCAATCCCTTCAGCTTTGGTAAATTTCATGCAAAAATGTGGGGTGGAGATGACAACCGCAAGTCGATTCAAGTTTGTCCGACCTATTAGGACATTGTAGGTTGAAGTTACATTGACAACAATGTAGTCAACACTTAGTGTCCCTGACCTTAGCTCCTTTTCCTCTAACCTGAGCTTGTCAAAGGCGGGTTTGAACAGAATATCCGCCGAGCTACCTTGGTCTGCCAAGGTTCGATGGAGGTTAGTGTTTGCTAGAATTATAGTTATCACCACTGGGTCGTCGTGCCCTGGTAATATCCCTTGAGCATCCTCTTTAGTAAAGGGGATAGTGGGTCAGTTGGACGATTGACTGTCCTCGCCGACTTGATATATTTCCTTGAGGTGCCTTTTTCATGAGGATTTTGATATTCCTCCTCCTGCAAACTCACCATTAATCATGTGTATATGTCACTTAGGGGGTGTGAAGAGGGCGTTCTGGTCATCCTCCTTCTTCATCCTTTCTTCTCTTCCTCGGGTCGTCCGACCTGTCTGCCAGATATCTATCAAGTCGGCCTTCTCTGGCCAACTTTTCGATGACACTCTTTAAGTCGTAGCATTAATTAGTTGAATGGCCATAAAGCTTATGATACCCGCAATATTCTATCCGACTTCCATCTTTCCTGTGCTTAATTGGACGAGGTAGTGGAAGCATCTCCGTGTGACATATCTCTCTGTAAACATCGATCAGGAAAATTGATAAACTCCATTTTTAAGGTTTATCTTGTGTTGAATTTAGAGGGTTTTGTCAACTTGTCTCCCATTTATTCACTAAAGTAGCATGATTTTGTAAATCCTCCTTTAATTATGCTTAAGAGTGAAAACATGCTTTTTGGGTCCTAAAATAGCTACATTTAATTCCCCTTGATTTTATTAGATGCCTTGATATGTTTGTCAAGTGATTTCAGGTATAGGAGGTAAAGATTGGATTGAAGGAATGAAGAAAAAAGCATGTAGAAATGGAGAACTCATGAAGAAATGAAGGAATCGTAAATTTGTCAATCTTGACCTCTTTGCACTTAATTGATCATAACTTGAGCTACAGAGATCCAAATGAGGCGGTTTCAGTTGCATTGAAAAGCTAACATCCGGGGCTTCAAAATGATATAAATTTTGCCATATTTTCCTGAAGTTTAGGGATGCGTACGCGTGATGTACGTGTATGAATTGATGCTCACACATGACTCACTAAAGGCAACTCGTGGCCAGCAATTTCTGAAGCATTTTGGGCCCAATCCAACTCATTTATGATGCTATTTAACCCAAGGATTGAAGGGGAATGAACAAGTTAGTTACCAATTAGTTTATTTTTATTTTAGAATTAGTTTCTAGAGAGAGAATCTCTCTCTTCTCTCTAGAATTAGGATTAGGATTAGGTTTAATTCTTCCCTAGATCTAGGTTTAATTCATGCTTTGATTTACTTTTCCTTTACAATTTCTTGTTCCTATACTTCTCCTCTCTCTAATTTTGTACTTTACTCCTTGTAATTCTTTATTTTTATGTTGATGCACTCTTGTTTCTTCTATTTCTCTTTTAATGCAATTTATGATTCATGTTCCTTTATTGTTGATTTGATTTGTTGATTGTTAATTTCTTGATATTAGTAATTGTGGATTTACTTTTCTTGCAATTTTATCTTACTTTTGTTTGATGCCTTTCAAGTGTTTGATTAAATGCTTGAAATGATGCTAGAGTAGAATTTTCTCCTCTTGGCTTAGGTTGAGTAATTGGTGACACTTGAGTTATCAAACTCTCTTGTTGATCGATAATTAGAAGTTGCTAATTGATTTGAATTCCAATAAAGCTAGTCTTTCCTTAGGAGTTGACTAGGACTTGGGTAATCAAATTGATTCATCCACTTGACCTTCCTCCATAGTTAGAGGTTGACTAAGTGGGAGCAATACACAATTCTCATAGGACTTCTAATTCTTATACCTTGCCAAGAGCTCTCATAGTTATTAGTTTATTTACTTTGCAATTTACAATTCTAGTCTCTTATTCCAAAAACCCCAAAACATACCTCTAACCAATAATAAGAACACTTTATTGCGATTCCTAGTGAGAACGACAGGAAGTTTGAATACTTCGGTTTATATTTTTAGGGGTTTGTTACTTGTGACAACCAAATTTTTGTATGAAAGGACTATTGTTGGTTTAGAAACTATACTTGCAACGAGAGTTTATTGTGAATTTCTAGACCACACAAAAATCCATTCACCAGAAACCCTTAGAGTGGTGTAGTTTTGATACTTTCGAGGCTCTTCTACATTTTTCTCCTCTTTTTTCTTGAGTTCCCTTTCTTTGTCCAGGGTTTGATTGTAGGGTAGGTTAGATCGCGAAGGAGGTTCCATGAGTCGGGAGTTTTCCTCTATGTTAATGTATTTTTCTGCCCTTTCTTGGATCTCGTTTAGAGAAGTCTGGTATCTTTTGGATATTGATTGAGAAAATGGCCATTCTCTAAGGCCATTGACTAGACCCATAATTATAGCTTCGGTTGGTAGACTTTAAATTTTCAAGCAAGCTTTGTTGAACCTTTCCATATAGTCACGGAGGATTTTTCCTGACCTCTTGCTTTACTCCCAGCAGGCTCGGGGGCATGCTTCGTTTTATCTTTCTGGATAGAGAATTTGGTCAAAAAAATTTTCGCTAGGTCGTCAAAGCTAGTGATCGACTTGGGGGGTAGACTATCAAACCATTTCATTGCAGCTTTGGCTAACGTAGTCGGGAAGGCTTTGCAGTGAGTGGTGTCGAAGGTGTCGACCAAGTACATTTTGCTTCTGAAGTTATTGAGATGATGGCTCGGGTCGGACGTTCTATAATTGAGATCCATGTCAGGGTACTTGAAGTTCCTAGGAACTTTAGCCTTCATGATCTCTTCTGTAAACGGATCTTGCACTCCCAAGGGACTTTTCTCACGCTCCGCCCGATTATTCTCCCTTTGTAAATCAGCTTCCAATTTACGTAACTTGTCTTTTAACTCCTTTCGTCACCTTACTTCTTTTCGCAACTTCTGTTCTGCTTCTCGTTGTCGTTCAGCCTCGTGTTCGAGCTGTTGTAGTCGACCCTGATGAGCGAATATTTTATACACTTTTTGGCATCATTTTCATATAGTTTTTAGTACGTTTTGTTTAATTTTTATTAAGTTTACATAGGTTTTAGTGTAAATTCATATTTTTGGATTCTAATTTGAGTTTGTGTATTTTTGTGCAATTTCAGGTAATTTCTGGCAGAAATTGAGGAGTTAGAGCAAAAGTCTGATTCAGAAACAGAGAAAGCACTGCAGATGCTATCCAGATCTGACCTCCTTGCACTCAGAAGAGCTTTTCTGAAGCTAAAAAAGTCCAAATGGAGCGTTCTCATGGAATAGAAGGCCCAAAATTGGCATTCAACGCCAGCCTCCTGCCCCATTTTAGGCGTCCATCGCCCAAAAGAGGAGACCAGGCATCCAAACGCTCAGAGAGGACCCCCTAGCCAGCGTTCAATGCCCTAGAGGCCTCCTAGCACGTGGATCTCATCAAGTTCATCCCAAACACTCACCAAGTGGGCCCCATAAGTGGATTTTAGCACTAAAAGACTGTTTTACCTTTTTTTATGTAATCCATAGTTATTAGTTTAGTTTTTAAAGAACTTTTACACTTCTCATTAAGGGGGGACCTACACCATATTTTCAAATTCTATCATTGTATTCTCTATCAGTATGAGTTTCTAAACCTCCTAGGTTGAGAGGAGGAGCCCTGCTGAGTTCTATGATTTAATAAAAGTATTACTATTTCTCTTCAATCCGTGTTTTGATTCAATTCTAAGATGTATATTTGTTCTTCAACTTGATGAATGTGATGATCTGTGACAATCAGCTCCGTTCATCATACTATGACCGCGTGCCTGACAACCACCCGTGTGTTCATGGGTTCGTGTGAATACATAACTGGAAAGCATCGAACCGCCAGCTTGATTATACATCTCTTACACTGCTAATCCACGACTTCATTGAGGACATCTCGAGACACTTGTTCAGCCGATTTACAGGGAGATTAGGGTCTCTGTGGTAGAGGCTAGAACCCAAAGGCGCAGCATTCTCTGATCCGAAAGATTTGACATTGTCTGTGGTATTTTGAGTAGGATCACCAAAGAGAATGAACTGTAGGAGCTTCAACCCGTTCAGATTGGATGACCGCTGACCCGACATTTGATCTGAAGCAGGGGACATTAATGACCGCGGCCATACGGCGTTAATCACATACAGCCTGCCATAGAAGAAATTATTCAAAATTGAAGAAGACATTAAGACCAGAGTTAATCCAGAAGGACAAAGCAACTCCAAGCCTTAACCATCTAAGATTTAAGATTATCAATGTAAACATATCAAGCTAGTTCAGATCTCACAAATCCAACAACTCTTCTATCCGCCTCACTATGACCTACAAGATAACCATAACTTGCTTCAAACCACAATTCTCGTAGGATCGACCTTGACTCGGTTAGGTACTACTTGGACGATCCAGTGCACTTGCTGGTTAAGCTTTACGAAGCATGGGAATTCGTGCACCAATCTCCTTGGACATGAACAAGATCCAGGATCTCGCTTGCGTGAGGTTGGTCCTCAGCCTCGGTATGGTAGACCTCGGACTGGATTCTCTCTGTTTGAAGATTTCTTAAGGTCCCTTCCCTGTGGGGGCCATGGTGTGGTGGTGGAGGTGGGAGCAAGAGGGCTTGGTCTTCTGGCTAATCTTCTGGCTCAGACTTAGATGCTGTGTAGCCATCTCTATGCTCGTGGTATGCCATTTGTCAGAAGGTGGATCCTAGGTCCCCGGCAATGGCGCCAATGTTCCAAGAATTACCTGAAACGTTGATTTGGGCCTGAACGTGAGGTTCTGATCCCTTTCTGTGGCAGTATCCGACCTCTTTGGCGCCGAAGTGCCGCCTGTCCGAGTTTCTCGTGAGGAGGTTGGGGGTGGTACTTGCAAGAGACTCCGATACTTAAGTTAGCAAGGTCTTTTAGTAGGTTTTTAGTAGATTAGAACGCGTGTTATACTTGTGGGCTTCCAGTGTATTTATAGTAGAGTAGATAACCACCTTTGTTGGAGTAGTCTATCTTTTCTGATGGATAAGCGTTTCCTTTATCTTGAGAGTTTGTTAAGATCTATCTTCTAGATGAGGTAGAGATAGTAGGAGAGATTTAAGGAGGCAATTATTTATTAGGTCAAGTAAAGCTGGACCTCTATGTTGTTGTTCGACCTTCTTAAAGAGGTCAGGTTTATAGTGAGGTCCACCTCTATTGGTGGACCTTTACGTATTTTTGGGCCTGGCTTTCAGTTATTGGATCATGGTATGAACAATTGTCTTGGAATGAAAATACAAAGGTAGATATAATAAAAATAAACATATTGAGATAGAGATCAAATAAAATGAGGTAATTCTTTGGTTTGTCACTTAATAGATTTGATCAACCTCACTTATTAATTAATTCGGAGCTTTGATTGAAATTACACACTGATATAAAGACATCACTCTTTTTCTTCTATGAAACCATACCAATTTTTTCAATAAGAACTCGAGAAAACTTTCATCTCCTCTTATTTTGGGTAAGAACTTAGGAAAACATTCCTTACTTTTAATTTTGGATAACTTTTTATTTTAGTGTTCTAAGAACATAAAAATTGTGAAATCTTGTTATCTCAAAATTTCATGGCACTAAGATAAAAAGGACTTTCTCTTCTTTTTTCCCTAATTTTCCAAATCCCTATAATAGGGTAAGTGTTAATTGGAATATTTGGCTAATTAGTGAGTAGACAAAGGTCAAATCTTGACCCACAAAGGCTCTAAGAGTCGTTAAAATATGTAGGATTTATTTATGGTAAATGCTATATAATGTTTGTATGAACTATGGATTAGATACTAGGGGTGTACATAGGATCGGGTGAAACTGGATTTGTCTTGGTCTATACCCAACCCTAAATAATGATTGAGTATATTTTTGCGACCCTTATCCGACACTAGATCCGATAAAATCACATTACTTATGGGCACACCAAATACTACTAAAAAAACGTTGAGTACCATTGGATTTATCCTCGGATAATGAAATAATCTGCTGCTAAATAGATTACCATCGTCCTTGGATTGACCGTATAAATGTCGCCGAAAACTGCTTATCGATGGATTTATTTTAGTTTCCCAAAAGCAAAGAAAAAAATCGCAAACAATCCAAAAACCAAAATATATAAACCAAATAATATTTAGCGGGGGACCAAGATTTTTTTGAGTTTTTTTATTTTAATGAAAAATAATTCAAAATATATAAAAAATTAATTTAAAATAATAATTAAGATTTAAACTTGCTCCTTGACAAGATAATTGAACATATCGTATATTAAAATAATTAAACACAAATATCTTAAAATTAACCTCAAATATTATAAAAATAGGTTGTTGTATTTAAAATATACAAATATTATTCAATTCCTTTTTAGACGTTTTCTATAAAATTATAAAAAATTATTAACAAAATGTATTGATGCTTCATTTAAATAATTTAAACCATAACTATAACTTATACAATGAAAAAATCAATAATAATATTATTAGAATTGAAATGAATTAAAATTTGCAACTTACATAAATAATTGGGCTCAACATTTTTGCTTTAATTTAAAGTTATTTATTATTAAATCTATACTGAAATTAGCTACAATTTCTTTTTCAATATATAAAAAAGTGGAACTTGATTTCTTCACAAATAACAATTACAATTTACAAGTCAAATAAAAAAAAAGACGTACATGTTAATACGGAATTAATTAAAGTAAGATTCATAAAAAAAATAAAAAAATAACGTACAGAGACAAGAAGAGAAAAATGAGTGAATGACTGTTCTATTTTTTTTTTGGTTAGAGATTCAGAGAGCGGCACTATAAAGGAGAGAAAAAAGAAAAAAATTTAATTTTATTTAAAAATACATCAGATACTACATAACTTATTAGTTTTTTTTTGTACTTAAAACTACAATTAGTCTATGACCCAAATTAAGTCTATAGCCCCAACTAAATTTATGAAGTCTGAGTGACTGGAAAAGGCCATATTTTTTAACTTGAGGGCCAATCTTTTTTTTTTATATAAAAAAATATTTTGGGGTGGGGGAGGGTCATTGCCTCCCCTCCCTAGTATGTAATTTCGTCCCTGACAACAATATCAGCACTCAGCATCAACGATGGGTGACGGCATAGGCACTAGTGCGGTGGACAATGGGGATATATGCTGGCCCAGTGGTTGACGACAACAGTGAAGAAGCTGAAGAATGGTGGTGGCGGTGAGCACGAACCAACTTTGATAACGGTAAGATTGAAGGACAACATCAACTTCGGGAAGAAAAACAGAAACAACAATAGTGAGGTCGTGAGGGGCCCAAATCAACGTGGCAATGGAAGGCAGAACAGATTTGGGCAAAGACGGGAGGTGCAACAGATCAAGGCGGTTATGGCGAGGCATAACATATGCGGCATTGACATTTGATATGCTTAGAGACAGCATTGAGAGCAAATCAACGAGGAGAACTTCTTAAATATGTCTCAGCGACAGCAATGACAACTGATTTGACAGTGTGGCAGGGACAGAAGAAGAAGAAGAAGGTGTGATATAGTGTTGTGGTGAATGATAATGAAGAAGGAGTGGCGTATGATGATGTGAATGATGATGCTAAAGAAATAGATCAGTGAATTTTACTTTTACTAAGGCGAGTCAGGTGACCCAATCCTTGGCCCAGACCATGTTTAAATAACACACTGGGTCTAGCCAACTCCTAAGGAAAGACTAGGTTTGGTGGCATTCAAGTCAATTAGCAATTTCTAATTATTAACCAACAAGAGAGTTTGATAACTCAAGTGTCACTAGTTACTCTACCTAGGCCAAGAGGAACAAAATCTAACTCATAACTAGAAGAAGCATTTCATCAAACACATAAAAGGCAATAAAGGTAAACAACATGAATTGCAAGAATTAGAGGAATTTACAACTACAAAAGCAAGAGATTAACAATAGAAAGGCAAAACAATCATGAAACAACAAAGAAATTACCAATTGCATTGAGAAGAAATGTAGATCTACAAGAGAATTCATAAAGCAAAAGAAAAATTGAAGCAAGAGAAGAAGTAGATCTAGATCTAAAAGATTAACCTAAACCTAATCCTAATTCTAGAGAGAAGAGAGAGCTTCTCTCTCTAGAAACTAACTTTCCCTCCAAAACTAAACTAAAAATAATTAACTAACTAGATGATTCATCCCTCTTTAATTCTTGGGTTAAATAGCATCATAAATGAGTTGGATTGGGTCCAAAATGCTTCAGAAATCACTGGCCACGAGTTGCCTTTAGTGAGTCATGTGCAGCTTCCCATGCATATGCGTACATTATCCATACGCATCCCTAAACGCTAGGAAACTATGGCAAATCTTATATCATTTTGAAATCCCAGATGTTAGCTTTCCAACACAACTAAAACCGCCTCATTGGGACTTATATAGCTCAAGTTATGATCGATTAAGTGCGAAGAGGTCAGGATTGACAGCTTTGCGATTCCTTCATTTCTTCATGAGTTCTCCATTTCTACATGCTTTTTCTTCATTCCCTCAATTCCAATCTTTGCCTCCTAAACCTGAAATCACTTAACAAACATATCAAGGTATCTAATGGAATCAAGGTGAATTAAATTTAGCTATTTTAAGACCTAAAAAGCATGTTTTCACTCTTAAGCACAATTAAAGGAGAATAACAAAAATCATGCTTTTTTATTGGATAAATGTGAAAAAAAAGTGAAAAAATCCTCTAAATTTAACACAAAATAAACCCTAAAATTGGGGTTTATCACTAACCCAATTTTAATAAAGCCGGGTCAAATTTAACCTAAAATGATTAAATCTAGGACCGGGTCTTTGGGACAGGCCGAGTTTTGTACATCCCTATTAGATACATTTATAATTTGGTATATGTCAATATTGACAATACGGAATGAATAATGATAAGTTCTTGATTGAGGTTGAGGATGAGAAATATGATTTTTATGATTATATTGAAATTGATTAGGTTATAATATTGTGATTTTGGTTAATGAATTTTGAAAATTTGATATTTAGTTAAGAAATATTATTAATGGTATATATAGTCAAATAAATTGAGTCTAGCTACAAGTATGTATATTTAGGACATTCAAGACTTAGATGCTGTTGAGTAAATTATGATGCGGAGAATTGGATTAAATTTGTGCAAGTAGATGTGTTTGTGTTAATTTTCAGTTTTCGGGCTTGTTTTAAAGCCTCTCCAGATAAATTAAAGAGAAATGTTGCATGTTAATCCTATTGATTGATAGTGTTATGTTGGTTATGATGAGTTTATTGAGCTTAGGGTGGTTAGATTTTGAGTAGAGCTAAGGTTTGAGTAAGAAGAATTAATGTAGTTCTGAAATGCAACAAAGAATCAATTTTTTGGTTGAGAGTGATTACCAATTTTTTAATAATCACAAAAAAATAGATTATCTAAGCCAGAGAATCGATTCTTTGGATGACAGTAGCTACAAATTTTTGAAAAAAATGAAGAAAAATTGATGGTTTGATTTTAGAAGTGAGTGTGATTATTATTGAGTAAATGTCCAATTTGATCCCCAAAATTCAAATCACACATCAATTAAATTCCTAATTTTCATAAATGATCAATTGCGTCCCTTAAATTGAAAAAAGTGAGTTTTCGTTCGTCCCCGAGTACACTGCCATTATCAAACCACCACCAATATTTATTTTTTGTCTCCATCATCAACACCACCGTGCTCTTAGCCGCTGCCGCCGCCGCCACCACTACCACTACCACCACCTCTACGACCACCACCACCACTATCATCCTATTTTTGTCTCCATCATCAACCTCACCATGCCACCTATTTCCACCACCTCATTCAACTTACTCTTTGCCTCTTCTATACTTGTAAACCGAGTATCATCCATTCTCCACCCTTATGTTCACTACCCAACCCCACTTTACTGTGTCACCCTCGTTCCCACATCACCCTCATCATCACCATTATCACATCTTTAAATTTTGATGCCTCTCTCTCTCTCTCACAGTGTCATGATAGCATCAGAGTAGAGACATTTTCATGGAGGAAGACACAGCGTGCGGTCAGAAAAGAGGCCAAAGGGACTTCCAAGACAGATTAGGGGTCACCGACAAAGACGATACTCTAATTCTTCTAATCCGAGAAGGCGCAGTGATGGGCTTGCGTGGCAATGCCCATGAGACACCAACCATATATGGCTTCGGGGGATGGTTAGAGGCACAGAGTGTGAGGCTCGATCTTGGCGTCTTGCAACATGTGGTGAAGGAATTTCCGATGGCAATAGTTTCTTGGAATGAAGTGTTGATTGAGAAGAAGAAAGGGAAGATTAAAACTTTGGGTCTCAGCATGGGCGGGGTAGGTTTTACGCGGGTTTTTCTTGAACGACATCGTTTTTATATTGTTAAACTAGTACTTAACGGTTGTTAAAGACGACAATTTATTCGAGGACGAACGATAACTCACTTTTTTCAATTTAAATAACGTAGTTGATCATTTATAAAAATAAGAGATTTAATTAATGCTCAATTTAAATTTCGAGAATCAAATTAGACATTTGTTCGATTATTTTCACTAAGCAGCGGATATGGTAGTTATGAACTTATGGTGAAGTTGGATGTGACACTAGAAAAATTTGATATCATTCATGAATATTTGATATCATTCATGAATATTCATTGTGGTATTGTAATGATAAAAATGATATATTATTGATGTTAAGAGTTGGTATGTCTTTATGATAATATGAATATAAAAATCATGATAAAGTTTGCACAACAATAAAGATGAGCTTATGCATATGATACTAAATGATTTTGGTCTTATTTGATGCTTTCAATTATAAAGATAATAGGACACTTTTCCTGATATCTTTAAGAGAAGGTGATAAAAAATTTTTCCTGAGACAAACTTCTAAGAAATTTTGGTTTTCCTATGATACTATATGTTGTGGACTCTGAAAAAATAACCAACCCACGAGATCATGGTGAAAAGGGACATACATAAATCATATGCATTTATTTGTATTATTTTAGTGTACTTAATTTCTTGTAAATGTCAATTATGTGTTTAATTGCTAATTGATATTATGTGATTTGTTTGCAATTTGATACTGACTGGATTTGCTTGTGTTTATTGGTCATATGGAGGTAATGAAGGTACGCGTAATGTCAGAGAATAGAGTTGAGCCAAAGTCAAGAGTTTGTGCTAAAAAGGCAAGGAAAATGTTGAGTTTAATGCTATGATGCATGGATATAAGATACGTGTGATACATAAATTTTAAAATTTTATAAGATATGAGAATATATATATATATATATATTTAAAATAATTTTTAGATAAATTATAATGATATTTTTATATTTTATTAATATTAAAATATAAATTAATTTTTTATCTCTTGTTTTAATTATATAAAATATTTAAAATATTGTTTATTTTAATAAATAATAATAATATATATTATTTCTAAATTTATTTTAAAAATATATATTAAGAATAAAATTAGACATGCTGACACGTGATGATATTTAAGTGTGTCTAAATGTGTCTGGAGAATAATTTTTTATTTTTTATTAAGATACAGTTGGATACAGTAGACACGTGTGTCAGACAAATATCAATAAATTTCGTATCTGAAATATATCTAATACGCAGATATAACAACTCAATAAAATATCCATACTTCATAGTTTAAATGAATTACTTAGATCCTAGACAAGTTTGTGCTTAGAATGAAAAACTAGGAATGCCTACGATCGAATTCATATTTCTATATATAGTTTTTATCTATATTTTTTTATCTTCATGGGAACCTTTATATTCTCACTCTATATATATATATATATATATATATATATATATATATATATATATATATATATATATATATATATATATATATTATAAATGTGGATTGTAGTGAGCCTCGTACGTATACGATCAGAAGAGAGACAAATTTTTTATCCTTTTGGCATCGGAAAAGGGCAGATTGAGCTAATTACACCTTTCATGTTTTGATGTGATTTTTAGTAGAAGATTTTGAGAAAGGCCAAATCTTATTGCTTTATTGTGGAATTAAAAATATTTTATCTAATTATTATGATGACAAATATTTTGTTGGTCTAATTAAGTTTGACCTAACTGATTTTATTATTGATCGTACTATTAAGTGTTTTAGAATTTGATATTGATATTTATGTTAATTCGGTTATTTGTGGAAACAATAAACTATCAAAAACAAGATTTGATAAAGATTTAGAAGAGATTGCAACTATTATTAGAAAAGAAAATTATCATGACAATAATAAGAATTAATTTACAACAACAGTGAGCTAGAATAAAGAGCTACTGATTTGTTATAAGAAGAGGATCAATCATGAAAAAAAGGCAAGAAGAAAATTGAAAAAGATAGAGTGCACTTTGAGGGTCATTATTCTTCTTTATTGGATTTTAATTCGATGATTTAGTTTTAGTTTTTTAAGTCTTCCTAGTTTTAAGTAAAAAGCTTATGTTTCTGTAAGAGATTATTTAAGAAAGAAAGAGCTTATGAGTGAAAAGGCATGAACTAGAAATAAAAGCTATAATAATTTCAGTTCAAGTTTTAGTCTTTGTCTTTGATTTTGATTTGGTCTTGAGGTTTCTCTTTGTCTCTATTTACGAAGCTCAGAATTGTGGTTTCATTTGTCTTGGCATTTGTCTTTGTCTTTGTTTGTAAAGCTTGGAATTATCACTTAAAAAAAAAACCTATGATCACGGTAGTAAGAAAAAAGGGTGACCATAGATCTATGGTCATGGTTCTGGACCTATGGTCACCGTTTTTTACTGTGGCCATAGGTCTATGGTCACAGGTTTTTCATCTATGGTCACGGTTTCTATGGTCACGGTTACAATTTTCAAATTCTAACACTTTAGACCACGTTTTTTCACCGTGATCATAGGTTAATCTATGGTCACGCGTAAAAATCGTGACCATAGCCTTATCTATGGTCACCCCTCTTTAAAACCGTGACCATAGCCATCTATGGTCACGGTTTTGCCTCTATGGTCACCCCTCTTTAAAACCGTGACCATAGCCTTATCTATGGTCACGGTTTTCACCGTGGTCATAGCTCTATGGTCACCCCTCCTTAAACCGTGACCATAACCTTATCTATGGTCACGGTTTTTACCATGACCATAGCCTCTATGGTCACCCCTCCTTAAAATCGTCACCATAGCCTTATCTATGGTCACGGTTTTCACCATGGCCATAGCGTCTATGGTCACCCCTCCTTAAAACCGTGACCATAGCGTTATCTTTGGTCACGATTTTCACCGTGACCATAGCCTGTTTTATTTTAAACGATTTATTTCTTTTAAAACATAATCACATCCGAAAATGATGATAATCACCAAATAAATATAAAAATAAGAAATTCAAGAAATCTAAATCATAAAAGTTTTATTATAAGATAGATATGTTTATAGTCCAAACAACACAAATAAAAATAGAGTGTAATTATCTATTACATGTAATAACACGTAAAATCTCGTTTCAAAAAGTACAGAAGACATCCAAATATTACATGTAGATAACTAAAGTCATTATAAGACTCATTCCATCTCATCCAAAATACAAGGATGAGAATAGAACAAATTAATGAGATCTCTTCAGTGGCAACTAATTATGACAATGCATTAACTGTGAACTAAACCCAAGTTTTTTTCCCTACAAACCCATTGTTGCTTAGCAAGCCATTTCTAACCCTCCTTCCAAAGAAAAAGGTCGAAGCTAGAAAGTGAATGATAAAAGCCTACCTAGTTATAGCTCCCATTGAGATACAAATCCAACAAAAAAAAAATCTTCTATTGAAATTTAAATGTGAGAATTTGTGTCATCCTACTATAGCTTTATTTTTTAAAACTTAATAACTAAGTAATCGTTTCATGCTGACATTCTAGATAAGGAACACATTGTGTGGCATCCAAATATAATTTCAAGAGATGAAAAAGCAAGTTACAAAACTGTATATCTTTTAGCATAAAGCCATAACTCCACAATAACTATCATGTTCAAGCATATATCTACAAGTCCTAATGTCTTACAAGTTATAATATCCAATTTACGCTGAAATTTATTAGCTATAAACAAAGTTTATAGGTTCATGATCCTCATTTAAGCCAACAATTGGCTGCCTAATCATTCACCCTTTTGCCACGACCTTTTATGTTCATGGGAAATTAAACAGAAGAAGAAACAGATTAACATTCTCATATAGCTAACATTAAAAAGCTTTACTGAAATTATGAAATCTACTTTTTCATGTTTACTTCTACATCCTTCCGTTGATACCATTTCACTCTCAGCATGAACTCTTGATCCAATAAGTCGCTCTTAGGATTATATTCATCTCTGCACCCCGCCAATGAAAATGAAACTAGAGCAAATTAGCAAGGGAAGCACCCAAGTAATACAAGTCAATACAGCTTTCTAAAAATTATATAAAATGCAAGTGCATAATAATGATAATATGCATAATTCGGTCACAAGGCCAACATCTCAAGAGGATATGTCTTAGCATTATGGCCTGGAAAAGCCTTTTCTTTAACCCAAAGTCTCTATTTATATCAATATAATACTCAACCACTTAGAGATAAAATGACAAATACCTAAAGACTAGAGTTATCAAAATTTAGGATTTGGTTGTTACAGATTATTCCATTATCCATTATATAAAACTATAGATCTCACTTTCATAAAATTGACAGCAATAAGAAATTGAATACTAGGTAAAAACAAATCAGATGGTGACTAAATTTCAGATGATCATTCAGAAAAGGAAGAAACGGCATGCCTCATAAGATTGTCTAAATGGGAGCAGGACTTATAAAATTGCATGATCTAGTTATCCACAACACAGAAGAATATATCACTAGCACAAATATAGTGTGTAAGAGATTCTTTTTTATTATTGTTATTTATATATTTTAAAAGGAAAGTGAAAAATGAATACCTAAAAAATCAGGAAACTAAGAAGTAAGAAGTTCCCCAACGAATATAAGAAGGATGGTGATGTTGGGGGTGGAATTTGCGGCAGAAATCCCCAAAGGAAAAGAGGTGGAATTTGAGGATTAGCAGTAGCGCTGGTGGCCCTGGCAGCAAGGACGCGACACCGATTCACCTCCAGGGACGGCGAGCTCCACCGGTGGCGACTGGGTGCGGTGGCGGTGACGGAAATCGGCTCCCCTTCTCTCACGTGCTTCACTGGCTTCTGTCATCTCTCTCAACGTCGCTCTCCCTTTCTCCTCAGTTCACGATTCCAACAACGGTGGCGGTCTCCATAGCTGCGACAACAAGGCATGACAGTGACGGCGCAAGACAGTGCCCCTCCTCCTCTTCTTTCGCGCTGGCTTTCTCTCTTTCTCTTCTTGTCTGTAGTAGTGCCGACGAAGAACCCAGCAGTGACAATGAGCAACGGCCTGTGATGAGAGTAGCGATAGCTGCACAGCGACGAACTGGGCGCGACGCCGGCACGCTCTTCTCCCTCTCCTTCACTTCTATCCCCTCGAGCTCCCCCTGTTTCTCGTTTAGGCCACCCCCCAAAACCGTGACCATAGATCCTTTTTGGTCACCTCCAAAACCGTGATCATAGACCCCTTTAGGTCACCTCTCAAAACCGCGACCATAGACCCTTTTAGGTCACCCTTTTTTGAAAAACCGTGACCATAGCCCCTTTTTGGTCACTGTAAAAAACTGTGATCATAGACCCCTTTAGGTCACCCCAAAACCGTGACCATAGACCCTTTTAAGCCACCCCCAAAACCGTGACCATAGACCTCTTTAGGCCACCCCCAAAAACCGTGACCATATACCCTTTTTGGTCACTGTAAAAAATCGTGACCATAGACCCCTTTAGGTTACCCCTCAAAACCGTGACCATAGACCCTTTTAGACCACCATTTTTTAAAAAACCGTGACCATAGGTACTTTATGGTCACCTTTTCCAAAAAAAAAAAAATGTGACCATAGCTTTTTTTTGGTCACCCTAAAAAGCCGCGACCATAGAGGGTCTATGGTCATGGTTTTTTACCGTGACAAAAAAAAACCGTGGCCATAGACCCAAAATGTTGTAGTGTATGACTTCGTTTGTCTTGGCGTTTATCTTTGTATTTGTTTGTGAAGCTCAAAATTATGACTTTATTGTATTGGAATTTATCTTTGTATTTGTTTGTGTAGCTCAAAATTATGACTTTATTCTATTGGTGTTTGTTTTCGAAGCTCGAAATTGTGGCTTCATTTGCCTTGGCAAGAAACGGGTTTGGTTTATTTGTCTTCATCTTCGTCTTGATCTTAGAAATTGTGTTTGTAATCTTGGCTATTGGTATAATAAAGTTCTACTAAAATTTTGGTAGAGATTAGACATAGACTTTATTATACTTTGGGGTTGAACCAGGATACTTGATGTGGTCACTTTCTCTATTCCTTTATCTTTAAGCTTTTGTAGTTGCAAGAGATAACGAAAAAATTAGTTACTAGCTTAATAACCCGTTCTGAATTTGAAAAAGCATGTTGATCCAAACCCTCTAAGGCCCATAATGTAATATCCTACCACATAGAGCTTTACGCCTAGAACGTAAATCAGAGGTGACGAAGTGCTACGACCTCTAAAGTAAAAATACAAATATAGTATGGTTGAAAGAAATGGTAACTAGGAGTCTTGAAAGAGAATCTAAATAGAACCGTATCAGAAATCACATCACACTTGTCCAGATAAGCGCAAACGGGTAAAGAGAATAAAAAAGAAGGATAAACTATATACAAAAAAAATCAAAGTTTCCAAAGATACAATTATCAAGCTTCAGACTCGATCTGTGAAGCTATGTGGTATACGAAATCATGAGTTCACACTTTTCTCACAACTCCACGTAGCTGACCAGCAAGTGCACTGGGTCGTCCAAGTAATACCTTACGTGAGTAAGGGTCGATCCCACGGAGATTGTCGGCTTGAAGCAAGCTATGGTTATCTTGTAAATCTCAGTCAGGTAGATTCAAATGGTTATGAGGTTTGATAATAAAAAGATAAATAAAGTGGAAAATAAAATAAAGTTACTTATGTAGTTCCTTGGTGGGGATTTCAGATAAGCGTTTGGAGATGCTTTGTTGCCTCTGAACCTCTACTTTCGTATTGTCCTCATTCAATCATGCGTACTCCCTTCCATGAAAAGCTGTATGTTGGTGGATCACCGTTGTCAATGGCTACCATCCGTCCGCTCAGTGAAAACATGTCCTCTACGGTTTCCCGCATGGCTAATCAGTTGTCGGTTCTCGATCGTGTTGGAATAGAATACATTTATTCTTTTGCACACTGTCACTGTGCCCAACCGTCACGAGTTTGAAGCTCGTCACAGTCATCCCATCCCAGATCCTACTCAGATCACCACAGACAAGGTTTAGACTTTCTGGATCTCAAGAATGCTGCCAATTGATTCAAGCTTATACCACGAAGGTTCTAACGTAACGGATTCGAATGCTCTGTTGTCAGGAGAGGTGATTCAGAGCCGTGGGTCAGAGACCAAAGAGAGTATACTTAAGTTGTTGTCCAATGACTATGTTGAACATCATGTAGACCACTTTGTGGTTGTCAGGCACGCAGATATTGGCTAAGTGAATAACGAAGATTGGGTGATTGTCACGGGTCACCCCTTCATTCTGACTTAACTGAATTAAGTACGAGAGTATATCTTGGAAGAGAAGTAGGCGTGAATTGAATAGAAAAATAATAATACTTGCATTAATACTCGAGGAACAGCAGAGCTCCTCACCTTAATCTATGAGGTGTAGAAACTCCACCGTTGAAAGTACACAAGAACAAGGTATAGGCATGGCCAAATGGCCAGCCCCCAAAATGTGATCAAGAGATCAAAATTGATCCAAAGATAGTCTCAAAAATGATCTAAAGATATGAATATAATAGTAAAAAGTGCTATTTATACTAAACTAGCAAACTAGGTTTACAGAAAAATGAGTAACTAAGTGTAGATAGTGCAGAAATCCACTTTCGGGGCTCACTTGGTGTGTGTTTGGGCTGAGCATTGAAGCTCTCACGTGCATAGGCTCTTCTTGGTGTTTAAACGCCAGTTTTGGTGCCAGTTTGGGCGTTTAACTCCAGCTTTGGTGCCAGTTCTGGCGTTTTACACCAGAAAAGTGTCTCTGGTGGGCGTTTGGATGCCAGTTTGGGCCATCAAATCTCAGGCAACGTATAAACTATTAATATTTCTGGAAAGCCAAAGATGTCTACTTTCCAACGCAATTGAGAGTGTGCCAATTGGGCTTCTGTAGCTCCAGAAAATCCACTTCGAGTGCAGAGAGGTCAGAATCCAACAACATCTTCAGTCCTTTCTCAACCTCTGAATCAGATTTTTGCTCAGGTCCCTCAATTTCAGCCAGAAAATACCTGAAATCACAGAAAAATACACGAACTCATAGTAAAGTCCAGAAATGTGATTTTTGCATAAAAGCTAATAAAAATATACCAAAAAGTAACTAAAACATATTAAAAACTATGTAAAAATAATACCAAAAGGCGTATAAATTATCCGCTCATCACAACACCAAACTTAAATTGTTGCTTCTCCCCAAGCAACTGAAAACAAAATAGGATAAAAAGAAGAGAATATACAATAAATCTCAAAATATCAATGAAACTTAGTCCCAATTAGATGAGCGGGGCTAGTAGCTTTTTGCCTCTGAACAGTTTTGGCATCTCACTTTATCCTTTGAAGTTCAGAATGATTGGCATCCATTAGGAACTCAGAATTTAGATAGTGTTATTGATTCTCCTAGTTTAGTATGTTGATTCTTGAACATAGCTACTTTATGAGTCTTGGCCGTGACCCTAAGCATCTTGTTTTCCAGTATTACCACCAGATACATAAATGCCACAAACACATAACTGGGTGAACCTTTTCAGATTGTGACTCAGCTTTGCTAGAGTCTCTCGTGTACCCGGAGTAAGGGGACAACCTCACCCTTGCCTCTTATCCAAACGGTGTTACAATTCTCAATTCGAAGCAAACAACGACAGAACTCAACCTTTGCCTCTTACCCGGAGTCTCGAACTCTTACCTGAAGCAAGTAATAACACCACTGTGTTTTATCCGGAGTCTCAACTCATACCCAGAGCAAGTAGAATTTAATGCTCTTTGAGTTATTTGAGCTTGTATTAGTGTTAGTCGGTGATACAATTAATCTAGAGATTAGAGATCATGACTGAAACAACTGTTGAGGAAGAATTAGATTCATCCATAGAGGTTGAAGTTAGAAACAATAACAACATTGTCCTTAGAAAGTGAGTGACACTACAAAATATTTTATTTTGTGAGAATTTTATAATGGAAGTTTTAAATAACCTGTGGATAGACTTAGAGAATAAAATTTTCTTTTTCGTACTTTTTAAGATTTATTAGGGACAACTTTTATTTCAATTGGCAGGAATTTTGAGAACCCCAAAATTTAAATTTATTACTCCAAAATTTATAACCAATGAACCAAGAACTCCATTTCCATGAAACCCTAATTTCGTAGTGCTCACAATGTCTTTTCTACTCACTTCTCTCCTGAGGCTAACTATTAGTTGTTGTTGATGAAGTTGCTTGTCGTTCGGTTAGCACTACTATTGGTTCCATTTATGCCACTACTAGTTGTTTGCATTCACTAGCTTTGTTGTTGTTGTTCTATACAAAAATATATATAATACACTACAATAAAAGCGGAGGATAGCGGCTAAAAATTTCCGGCTGTTAATCCAACCGCCGCAGCTAAGGGAGATAGCTACCATTGTTACTCCACTGCCGCAACTCCTGCTTCAATAGCGGCCACTGCATGAAGAACCGCCGGTAATCAAGATCTTTATCCGAGCTAATTAACTCATTTAATCAATCTTATTTTATCTAATAACCAACAATTTTTCCCACAGATGCAGCTTTGGAAACCAGCAAAAATAGATTGGAAGTGTGCGAAACCCTAAAGTTACTGCTCTATCGTGCACCACTGCTGTCCATCCATCATCCTCTCTCTGGCGTCAACCCTTCGTGCCTCCTCTACAGTGCATGAAACCCCTGCTCCATCCTCAACAGTGCATGAAACCCCTTCTTGTAAGCCATTGTGAGATCTCAATTGTAATATACTCAAGGTACTTTATTACATAATTATTTTAAAGCATGGGTGCTATTGAAACTTGAAAGACCTAGGTCAATTAAAGCCAAAATTCAATGATGATATGTCTAATTTAATAGGATGAAACTTTGGCAATGAAATGTTATTCTTTCATGCTGAGAGATTGGCATCAACCAGGTACAGTTATCCTTTCCCATGTCGTTGCTTTCTTATATTGTTGTGTAATTATTGCTAACTGATATGCTTGCAAGTTTCAATTTTACTTGCAAGTGCTAACATAATACTTAGACATAACTCACTCTAATACATTTTATATCAAACACAATACAGAGATTTAATGTAGCATCAGTCTCTCAGTCTCAGTCTCCCTTCCAAATACCGCCGTAGTTAACATTATTTTAATTTGATCTCTGTTTCTCATGATATCAAAATAAATTGGTTAAAAGTAAGATAATTGTGTCATTTTGGAAACCAAAGAAGGAAAATTCAGTTGAATAGAATAAAATGTTACCCCTTTTATAGAACTTCCAATAGACCAAACTAAAGTGAAAATGTTTAGACAAGAAATTTGTTTCAATTATTATTAATCATGGGGGCAGGGTACAGAAAGAATTAGAGTATGGAAAGAGAAGTGTAAGGTAGAGTGATTGATAATAATGTTTGAGTTTGGGACAATTTGATTCGTATGTTTGAGCAAGAGGATTATCTGAAAGATCTGGTTGAGCTTCATTTATCATCAGAATAGTATTGTAGTTACATTGTTTAGTAAGCTACAAATTTTGGTATGAGTGAAAGTGGCATAGAGCCAGACCAACTCAAGTCCGCTAATCAAATTTAAAGACTTTTAGGTACACAAGGTGTTGGAGTGCTGTTGTGCGGGCGAATTTTTTGTTCTCTATTATTCTTATTTATATTGTTGAGGTGTCACGGACCACCTACATTATCTTTGTACTTGAGCAAAATTCCATTCAGGGTTTAAGATAGTTACAACTTGCAATTTTGCAATAAAAGCTATTCCATAAGAAAAGGTTAGATAACACAAGCAAATTTGTATGCAAAATTTGTTATATATACTCATATTTTTTTCAATATTTGATTAGGTTTATATATTTACATGATATGAATTTTATACCTTATCTAATATTTAAAAAAAAAAGAGTGTATCAACTCAATATATATATATAAAAGAGAAATGAAAGTGCACATTGGAGAGCAAGAAAGGATGGCGATGGGGCCAAGTCCTTGTTTTGTTTGGAGCTTTGCAAGAAGGTAGTTGTTGGTTATTACGGCACACTCTGATGCATAGTTGGCTATGGATAAGTCCAAAGTTGGCATAGAATAGAATGATTGAAAGTGTGTGTGTCCATAAGGTTTGTTGGATTTGATTATTACTTTAATTTCTTGGAATTGAAGTAATCTTAATTGGTCTACCTTCACAACCCACTTAATCCATCATTGCTTCTTATGGTGAAAGTGAGACCCTTTTCAAGCTTGGACAACAATAATGCCACAATGTTATAGTAGGTAGTATTTATTTTGTGATATTAAAACTAGAAGCTTGGAAATCAGAATTGTATTTGAGATATTAAAACTCAGAAGCTTGGATCTAAAGGATTTGGTTGAGCTCCATCAATCCTAGTATTCTGCCACCATTTTTGCAAAATTCATTGTGATTTTCTGATTATCTATTCTTGTCGTAACAAGAAAATAGGTGAGAGAAGAAAGAAGCTAGAGGAAGAAAAAGGCATTATCATTTGATTTGTAACTGGTCATGTGTAAACTATCTCATTTCTCTTTTGTAATTTCTATGATTTTGTAATTGGTCATAGGTAGAAAAATGCTTAAATTATATCATGATTGTAATTTCTAAATAAAAAACTAGAGATTGTGTAAAAGAACTCTTTGTGGATTCATTTTGTAGGATCATGTTGAAGGATACCTTGAACTATCAGTAAACCAAATGTATCTTTAAATTAAACAAAAAAAATCAGCATTTTTTAAAAGAAAAATCCAAAATTTTTTGTAAATTTGTATTGAAATTAGCAGTGGTTTTATAACCACCGCAAACAGTTCTAATAGGAAAAACATAAGAACATTGGGGCGGTTCGAAATCGTCGGTAAAAAGTGAACAAAATTCTAATACATGTATACCGCGGCGGTTTAAAACCGCCGCTAAATTAGTTGCCGTAAAATACTAATTTAGTGGCAGTTATACCAGCGATTGCTGAAAACTGTCGCAAAATCATTTCCCGACGCCAATATCCATGGTCTAATAAACCGCCGAAATTTGATTTTGCGACGGTTTAAAACCACCGCTAATAAAGAAAAAAATTACTGCCATGTAACGCCTCTCTTATAGTGATACCCCTCTTCAAAATATTTATATAATAATCGAATTTATAATTAAAATTTATAAGAGAAAGAAAATGCTTATAGTGTGTTTGTAAATGTTAATTAATTTTTACATACATACTAGTGGATTTGTTATGTCTGTCATGAAGTACGATAATCAATTATAGGATTACGATTATGGTGGTTTATAACTCCCTCAAAATAGTAAAACTTGTTTGGGAGATGAGTAATTTGTAAGTTTGAAACCGCCACACATTTGATAAAACCACTGTAAATTGTAGGAGTAGAAAATCTTCACAACGTCCAAAAAATAACCGCAATATAAAAGGAATTTCTTAAAACTGTCGCAACCTAATAGCAGGACACAAAGTTGTGACAGTTTTATGAATTGCCATAACACATCTGGTAGAGATTAAGAATTGTCACAAATCTAAAAAAATATTTGCAAGTTAGCGTCTTTTTGTAGTGTTGTTACCAAGTGAAGAGAGGTGAAAAGAAGAAAAAGAGAAACAAGAAAAGAAATGAGAGAGCTTGCATTAGAGGACAACATCTAATAGAATTATAATTAGTAAAGTTAATGATATGACTCAAAGTCTATGAATCACTTCAATAGGATCTACCAAGATTGTAAGAATAGAAAATTCGTAAAAAAACTAGACAAAATTATACGTGATGCTACAAGATTCTGAAATCAACAATCCTACAACGAGAAGAAAGTTCACACCTTGAATCACAAGACTCAAGAATAATAAAAAATGGAGTTGTACGATTGTAAATATAAGTGAAGTTAAAAATTGATATAAATTTGGATAGGATAATGATGACTGCGCATCATGTACCATTTTTCTTATCTAAAAGGACCATAAAAAGAGCATAATCTCATTGAATCAATGCAATTTCATGAACCAAATGATATATATTATGGTACATTGCTTTGAAATGGATTTATGCTGAATTTTAGGTGAAAAGAGCAACAAAAGGGGAAGAAAATAACAAATAAAGCTGGACGTGCGAAGCTGGACGTGCCACTTGAAGCACTGGGCATGGAACGCCAAGCTTTTGAACCAACTCTCAACAATGGGTGTGCCACTTGGAGCTCTGGGCGTGGCACGCCAAGTTGTGAAGCCAAGTCTCAAAGAGGGCGTGCCACTTGGTGCTATGGGCGTGGCACGCCAAGTTTGTGAAGCCAAGATCTCAAAGAGGGCGTGCCACTTGGGGTCCTGGGCAAGGCACGCCAGGCTTAACTTCCAGAGGAGTGATTTTGAACCCCACTATGGGCGTGGCACGCCAAGCATTGGCGTGGCACGCCGGGGCATATGCCAATCTGACCTCTTCTCATTCAAATGAAGATATCCTGAGCTACATAACTCCAAATGGAATGTTTCTAGTGCCATTAGAAAGTAGACATCCAGGGCTTTCCAACCATATATAACACTTTATAATGGACTGATAAACCACTATTTCATGGTTTATATTGTATTTAATTGAGTGCTTTTATCAAGCTTTTCACCCACTTATTCATAAGATTTGCATGATTTTACAATTCCTTCCTAGTTTAGTTCTATGATTGAAAACATGCTTCTTTGGTCTTAATTTAGCTAATCTTAATCCTCTCTTATGACCATTTAATACCTTGATCTGTGTGTTAAGTGTTTCAGGCTTCATAGGGCAGGAATGGCTTAGAGAATAAAGAGGAAAGTGTGCAAAAATGGAAGGAACACAATGAATTGAGGAGATGACTAGCGAGAAGTCACGCAATCGCATGGCTCATGTGACCGCGTGAAATGGAAGAAATCAGAGTGACGCGATCGCGTGCCTGACGCAACCGCGCGGATTGGAAGCTGCACGAACGACGCGAATGTGTGGACGACGCACACGTGTGATACGAAAAACGCTGAGTGACGCGATCGCGTGGACGATGCGGAAGCGTGACGTGCGCGATCTACAGAATTACAAAAGTAGCTGGTAGAGATTCTTGGCCGTATTTCAACCCAGTTTTTGGCCCAGAAACACAGATTAAAGTCAGGGAACATGCAGAGACTCAACAAGCTTTCATAATTCACAATTTTAGTTTTAGATGTAGTTTTGAGAGAGAGAGGCTCTCTCCTCTCTCTTAGAATTAGAATTTAGAATTAGGATTTTATTTGCTTTAAGGATTATCTTTTTATCAGGTTCAATATTCCTTTCTCATTACTTGCTTTCTCAATTTAGTTTATGAATTCTTCTATGTTACAGATTACTCTTTCGAATTAATATAATTTGAGGTATTTCAGACTTATGATTGTTTTCTCTAATTTATGTTATTGATGCTTGTGCTCTATCCAAATTATTTTCATTCAAGTAGATTTTATTCCCTTTTGGCTTTGGTTGATTAATTGGTAACTCTTGAGTTATCAAACTCATTGTTCACTGAAAATTGGAATTCTTCAAGAATTAATTCGAGATCCAATAATTCTAACTTTTCCCAAGGAAAAACTGGAATTTGAGGATTCGAATTAATTCATCCACTTAACTTACCTTCATGGTTAGAGGTTAACATAGTGGGAGAAAAATTAAATTCTCATCACAATTGATAAGGATAACTGGGATAGGACTTCCAATTTCTCATACCTTGCCAAGAGATTTTATATTATTAATTTATTTTCCTTTATGTATGTGCCCGTTGCCCAAATTCCAAAACCCCCAATTTACAAAGCTCATAACCAATAATAAGAACACCTCCCTGCAATTCCTTGAGAAGACGACCTGAGGTTTAAATACTTCGGTTATCAATTTATTTAGGGGTTTGTTACTTGTGACAACCAAAACGTTTGTAAGAAAGGTTGATTGCTTGGTTTAGTAACTATACTTACAACGAGAGTTTATTATAACTTCTAAACCATCAATCTTCAGTTTCTTCAAAATGGCGCCATTCCCGGGGAATTGCAAACGTGTGCCTTATTATTGGTTATTGTAAATATTTTTCAAAAATTTTTTTTCTTTTACTTGTTTATTTGTTTATTCTTTTCCCCCTTATTTCTGATTACTACTATGAATTCTCACCCCTCTCGCTTTGAGTTTAGTTCTAATTTTGTTGCAAGGAATGGAAGCTATAACAGGAATATGCATCAAGGTCAAAGCAATCAAAGATGGACGGAGCCAAGAGGATCTGATCAACCCTTTAGGCAACAACACCTTCCAAGATATCACAGACAAAGACCATCCTACAATGCATGCCAAGCTGATAGATATGGTGGACCGCCTAGTAGCTACCAACAAGCCCCACCGTATGCTCAGAGACCATCCTCACAACATAATTTTGAACTGTCACACTCACAAGCCCCTTTCCACCATCCACCTCCACATGACCCCAATCCTTATTCACTACACCAACCACCATATGAACCATACCCAGAACCACCACCTCAATATACACCATCTCCATATCCCTATCAAGAGGAACCACCTCCTTGTTATGAACCTTTTCTCCCAACAAATGAACCCTCCTATCCACCCCAAACCTCCATAGAAAGCAAACTTGCCTCTATCACTAGTCTCGCCTCTACTCTTCAAGCACTTATATCCCGCTTGGGCCAACCCTCTACACCCAATATTCAACCTTCAAGCTCCACTGCACTTCCATCTCAACCACATAATGATCCATCCATCCCATTACCACCATCCATGGAAGAGCACCCACATCCATCAACCCAAGAGCAACATGATCCCAATGATACTATTGACATGGAACAAGAGAGAAGGGATCATCTTCGCGAATCCATACTTCATAAGGAGCTCGAGGAGGCACTAAAGGTAAAGGTAGTAGAGACCTTTGCAGATGAAGGTGTAGTTGAAGGGAGTTATCATAGAAAAGAAGCCATCAAGGAAGATTTTGTGCTTGAAGGTGAAGAAATAGTTGAAAAGAAAATCATCGAGGATGAATACGATTTCATACTTAAATACCTGGATCAAGCAAGAAATCGATTACCTTCCCGAAGTTCAGACATTCAAAGAACTCCCATGGTTTAATGTGGAAAATCTACTGAAGAACGTAGCAGGAAGAAGAAATTGGGCACTCCGGTAGATAGTGAGCAGCACGATTTGATATTGGAACAAGTGGAGGAAGCCGGAATTATTGAAGAAGAAGAGGAGGCAGTGGTTGAAGACTTAGGAGATGCTGAACCTCCATGGGAAAGTCAAGTTATAGAGCATCCTTCAAAGATGTTTGAAGCTGATGTTGAGGAGGGTGTACAATCTCCAAAGCATATCATAGTTGAAGACTTTGAAGAAGACGATCAAGATATGGATTCAATCATTGATGAATTCTTATCTATATTTGAATCCTCTTCATTGGACTTGATATGGAGTTTAAAGAAGATGAAACACAACATTCCATGCCCTTGGTGAACAATGAAGAAGAGATTAAATTGGAAGAAATTCACCAAAAGGAAGAGGTTGATATTAAAGATTACAAAGAGGTGGAAGATGTCGAAGAAGAGCACAAGGGAGTGGAGCTTGCACGTTCATTAGAAACACCTCACCCTAAGTTGCCATCATCCTTCACAACATTCAAGTGGGTAAAATTCATATCCCTTAGCTTTCTAATTTCACTTGAATATGGGCTACTGGAGACGGATGGTCAACTTAGAGCTCTCTGTGGCATTAGGAGTAAGAAGAAGATGGTCAGTGATAAGATTTATCCTGCAAGGTTCAACATGGTTGTGTGCTCAACATTTAAACGCAAAGGTTGGTGTAGAGCTCAACTGAATGGGTCTAGGAAGTTGTCTGGCTGTATCAGTGAGAATTCAGACTGTTTGCCACCCGGATGGAACAATATTGCTCAACAAGAAGACGGGTGCAAAAGCAAGATTTGGGACCCCGGAATTCAATCTAGAAATCAACACTCTTGGGGCCTTGTCACTTGCTTTAACTTGCTTGAAGGCTTTCTGCGCCTTGTTTGGGACCCCGGAGGATACTGGAACTCCAAACATTGGTGGAGATTTCTGGATGAGTTCAAGCACAAGCCGCCACAACAGGAAGCTCTTCAATTGTCCAACTTAAGGACTTTAACTAAAAGTGCTAGGTAGGAGACAACCCACCATGGTATGATCGTTCCTTTTTCATTTCTATTTAGTTTTATTTGTTTTCAAGTTTTATTTTATTTTTCATTGAACCTGGAATTACTCATAACATTCATATCATTTTGCATTCTGCATACTACATATTAAAAAAAAACGCACGCAACACGTCCGCGTCACCAGTGCGTTATGAAGAAAAGAAAGTTGAACAGAGAGTCACGCGAAAGCGTGGCTGGAGGCGTGCCCTTGGCACAGTTTGCCCATGCGACCGCGTCACTGACGCGTCCGCGTCCTATGGAAAATAAGCCTCCCATGCCTCCACGTCACCCACGCGACCGCGTGGCCCTGTAAATCGACGTAAAAAGGGTGTATGGCCAAAAGTTGAGCTGAAATTGGGCTGGACTCGTGCTAGAAGCCCAAGCCTTCCCACGCAAATGCGTGCCCCACGCGTCCGCGTCATTTTTTAAATTGGCCATTCACGTGATCGCGTCAACCACGCAACCGCGTCACCCAGATTTTTGGCAAAATGCATTGAAATAGAGAGTTGCGCAAATGCGAGGCTGCACTCATACCAATCGCACAAATCAGGCCACGCGATCGCGTGACTCACGCGTCCGCGTCACCTGACCTTATCGCGCACCACGCGACCGCGTCACTCACGCGTCCACGTCGCCTGCGCCGCACAACTTATTCAGAACCGCGCCGATTATCTTATCTTTTCTTTTCTAATCCTAATTTCTTCTTTCTCTCTCCTTTGTCACTCTCTTTTTCTTCTTCTCATCCTTTTTCACTTCCATTTTATTTCATTTTATTTGATATTTCATTCATTGCATTTTAATTTTGTGCATATTTTTATTTTCTTTTTTGAATTTTTTTTATTTTTCCATTGGTGTTAAAAAATTTTTCTTATTCAACTATTGCATTTTTTCTTGAATTTATTTTGGTAACTTGTTTTACACTGTGGGATGATATCAATTATCTGCCAATGTCAATCTTTTATGATACTTGTACTCCATTTGCATTGACATGAGCTTGTACTGATACTTCCATTACCCACACTCTTTTCCATTGTTGCAATTCTTGCACTGTTGATATGCCGTATGCTTTTACTGTTTTCTCACTGCATGTTGTAGCTACCATGTAATTGAGACCTTTATTATTTGGCATTAAATAACCCATGTTTCATTTATTTTCTTATCTTTAATTCTGGGTTACTTTTCTCCCTTTTCCTCTTCTTTCAGGATGGCCACCGAGGGAGGGAAAAGGAAGAACTTCTATATGGGGAAACAGGCAAGTCAATCTGCACAATCTATAGAAAAAGGCATCAGTTGGAGCAGCACATCCACTTGTACATCTTAGCTTGCACCGAGGACGGTACAATCTTTAAGTGTGGGGAGGTCGATACCGATCTCCATGGGTTAGCTATTTTCTTCTTTCCAACATCATTGTTTTTTTTTCTTTGTGCATTTGCATGTTTCATTGCATGATTGTTTGATTTTATGCATTTAGCCACTACTTGGTTAAAGTAATGAGTTTCTTCTAAGACCCTATTTTTTGAAAAATTTTCACTAATTTAAAATCAAAATTTTTGTGTAAAACTTGTTTGAAGTTGTATTTGGAACATGGTTTTTGAGCCAAAGAACACACAACCTGTGAGATTTTGAGTTTAATTGCATGGTTATATTATTTAACCATAATATTTTATTCTTGTGTGTTTTCTTCTCTATAATTGCAATCTTTACTTTGTTCCATTCTATATGTCCATTATTTATTATATTTACATGCTTGCATATGATTGAGGCCATTGTTTGATTCTAGCTCACCATTCCCAAAGTAGCCTACCTTTACATCACCCTTGTTAGCCCCCTTGAGCCTTTAAATCCCCTCTTGTTTTATAACCACATTACTAGCCTTAAGCAGAAAAACAAAATAAAAATCCTAAGTTGAATCCTTGGTTAGCTTAAGATAGAAATTGTGTAATTGTTTGAGTGTGGGAAAACTTTATGGGAACACAGATGATAGAAACAAGGTAGAAAGTTAAAAAGAATAAAGATATTTCAAAATAAAAATTTTTTGGGAAGCATGCTCATGTGAAATCAAAGTAATTAAATTACCATGTGCATATAAATTTTTTTTTTCAGTATTTAAATAAAGGGGATACAAAAGAATTCCGCAAATGCAAAATAAAGCGATGCACATGGGACAAAATTCAAAAATAAGTTTGACACATGAGCATGTAATACAAAAGTGGGAAAAATTTGGGTTGTTAGGTAAAGAATTTTAAATTTTATAAAGTATGTATATGTTAGGTGAGATCTTAGACTAATCAAGGATTCACTCTGTTAGCTCACTTAGCCTTATATATACATCCCCACCTTTACCTCAGCCCCATTACAACCTTGAAAAGACATCATGATGTTTGCATTAGTATACTAAATATTTATTGATTGGTTAGCTAATGAACAAAGTTTAAAAAGTATGATTAGAGAAGATTAGAGTGAAGTACCCTATACACTTAAGAGATTAGAGTGATATACACTACCAGTGAGGGTTCAATGCTTGATTCTATGTTCCTTGCTTTCATGAGCTATCTTCTTACAAGTTTACTTATTTTCACTGTATGATTTGAATTAATGAAATTCAGTTCATATTTATTCTTAAAGGATTTATTTACTTTTTTACCAAGTAGGTAGAAACATTTGCATGTAGTTGCATTCACATTCATAAGCTGCATTGCATGAGTCTTGCCTTTCCCTACTCATTTATTTGGTCTCCTTGAGTTTAGCATGATGACATGCTAATGATTAAGTGTGGGGAGGTTGATAAACCACTATTTCATGGTTTATATTGTATTTAATTGAGTGGTTTTATCAAGCTTTTCACCCACTTATTCATAAGATTTGCATGATTTTACAATTCCTTCCTAGTTTAGTTCTATAATTGAAAACATGCTTCTTTGGTCTTAATTTAGCTAATCTTAATCCTCTCTTATTACCATTCGATACCTTGATCTGTGTGTTAAGTGGTTTAGGCTTCATAGGGCAGGAATGGCTTAGAGAATAAAGAGGAAAGCGTGCAAAAATGGAAGGAACACAAGGAATTGAGGAAATGACTAGCGAAAAGTCACGCGGTCGCATGGCTCACGCGACCGCGTGAAATGGAAGAAATCAGAGTGACGCGATCGCGTGCTTGACGCAACCGCGCGGATTGGAAGCTGCACGAACGACGCGAATGCGTGGATGATGCGCACGCGTGATACGAAAAACGCTGAGTGACTCGATCGCGTGGACGACGCGAACGCGTGACATGCGCGATCTGCAGACTTACAAAAATCACTGGCAGAGATTCTGGGCCGCATTTCAACCCAGTTTTTGGCCTAGAAACACAGGTTAAAGTCATGGAACATGCAGAGACTCAACAAGCTTTCATAATTCACAATTTTAGTTTTAGATGTAGTTTTGAGAGAGAGAGGCTCTCTCCTCTCTCTTAGGATTAGGATTTAGAATTAGGATTTTATTTGCTTTAAGGATTATCTTTTTATCAGGTTCAATATTCCTTTTTCATTACTTGCTTTCTCAATTTAGTTTATGAATTCTTCTATGTTACATATTACTCTTTCGAATTAATATAATTTGAGGTATTTCAGACTTATGATTGTTTTCTCTAATTTATGTTATTGATGCTTGTGCTCTATCCAAATTATTTTCATTCAAGTAGATTTTATTCCCTTTTGGCTTTGGTTGATTAATTGGTAACTCTTGAGTTATCAAACTCATTGTTGACTGAAAATTGGAATTCTTCAAGAATTAATTCGAGATCCAATAATTCTAACTTTTCCCAAGAAAAGACTGGAATTTGAGGATTTGAATTAATTCATCCACTTAACTTACCTTCATGGTTAGAGGTTAACATAGTGGGAGAAAAATTAAATTCTCATCACAATTGATAAGGATAACTGGGATAGGACTTCCAATTTCTCATACCTTGCCAAGAGATTTTATAATTATTAATTTATTTTCCTTTATGTCTGTGCCCGTTGCCCATATTCCAAAACCCCCAATTTACAAAGCTCATAACCAATAATAAGAACACCTCCCTGAAATTCCTTGAGAAGACGACCCGAGGTTTAAATACTTCGGTTATCAATTTATTTAGGGGTTTGTTACTTGTGACAACCAAAACGTTTGTAAGAAAGGTTGATTGCTTGGTTTAGTAACTATACTTACAACGAGAGTTTACTATAACTTCTAAACCATCAATCTTCAGTTTTTTCATGGACACTAGAATTGAGGAAGATGTTGACCCTGAAAACACAAGGAGAAAAATGCGTCACTGCAGAGTTACCAGCCTGACCTCTTCATTTTTAAAGGAACATAACTTGAGTTGTAGAAATCCAAATGAGGTGATCTTGGTAGCTTTGAAAAGCGAACATCAAGAGCTTTCCAATGATATATAACACTTTAGGGTGTGGACATTAAAACTGAAGGTGAAAAAGGCTATTATTTTAGCATTGCAAAACCTGGGCGTGCCACTTGATATCAAAGGCGTGGCACGCCAACCCCTTTCATACAATGGGCGTGCCACTTGGAGTCTTGGGCGTGGCACGCCAGTTCAAATGGCCAGAGAGAAGATTTTGGTGCATTATTGAAGGCGTGTCATGCCAAAGAGTGGGTGTGGCACGCCAGTTTTACAACACAGGGGGCGTGGCACGCTAGAAGTGGGCGTCGCATGCCGGGCTACCTGACAGACTGACCTATCCACCTTCAAATGGGCATAACTTGAGTTATAGAAGTCTAAATGAGTTGATTTTAAAAACGTTGGAAAGCTAACATCCAGGGCTTTCCAACAATATATAATACTTTATAGTGGACATTCAATTGAAGGCCCAAACAACTCCATCTTTTCAGCGTGTCAAAGGGGATCATAATCCAAAGGCAAAATCAAGTGGGAGTGGCACTTGAACCCACACGCCAACTTTTCCTTGCAGCCCCCAACCTTCAATCAGGCCCACTCCAACTCTTATTCAAGCCTATAATTGTCAACCAATCAAGGCCACAAGAAACATCTAGAATAGTTTATTTTCATTTCATTGTAATTTACTTTTAATTTCATTTAAGTTTGTAATTTAGTAGAGCCTATATAAAGGCCTTAGTTTCATAGAATTAGCCATGCTAGATTGGGGGGAAGTCTTAGGACCCTCTCTGTTCAACATCAATTTCCTCTCTTTTATTTTCTTACTTGTAAATATTTTAGTTATGAATTACTAACTCTTTCCATTGGGAAAGAGAGCTCTATTGTTTTTCAATGGATTGATTGTTTTTATTCTTCTTCTTCTCTTCATCTCTCTTTGATTTATTAGAAGGGATTTAGTTCTTCATTCTAGCATTCAATTATCTTGGAAAAGAGATTGAATGTATTTGGGTTTTATGGAACCTTGGAAGAGGAATCATAAAACCATGCTTGAAATCCTTTCTCATACTTGAGTAGGATCTGGATTTTGGTGTTTGGATATGGTGACATATAATCCTCCCTCTACTTGGACCTATGAGGATGTGTGGTATAATCAGGGAACAAGCTTTATCTCTTCTCATGAGTAATTAGACCAAGAAATTGGCTATTGATCAAGATTTGAGAGATTGAGTCACCAAGGAATTGGGGCTTAATCAATCATGATTGCCAAGAGGTCAATGAGTTGCATGATTGAAGATGAGATGAAATCAATTAACCCAGAGAATGCAATATCTCTTGATCCCAATGTTTATTTTATCTTGCTTTCTTTTATTTACTTTGTGGTTATTTACATTTTCTGCAGTTTACATTAACAGCACGTCACTTTCTTGTACTTTACTTTTCTTGCCCTTTACTTTCTTGCACTTTATTATTTTCCTTTACTTTCATGTCATTTACTTTTCTTGTTGCTTATCACTCAAAATTGAATCGTCTAACTAGGATAATTAATCAACTATTGCTTGCTTAATTCAATTAATCTCTGTGGATACGATCCCACTCCATTGTGGGTTATTACTTGACGACAATTTGGTACGCTTGCCAAAGAACGGATTCATTATATGTGGATAGTGAATTTCGTCGATCAGATAAGATGCCACAATCAAATATTGATAATCCTAAAATTGCCACAAAGATGATGAGTACCCTTGATAAATTCAGAGAATTCTATAAAAAATTCAAGAGGTTAAACCTCGCAAAATATCAATATACATAATCTATTTTTAAATAACATATGGATTTGTATTTAAAGTGCTAAGCGGATAGAAAGTTTAATAAAGATTTCTCCTCTAAATCTTAATGCTCTACTACAGTAAAAAAAATCATTAAAATATTTAAAATACACTAAAAAAAATTAAAAAAATCTTTAGAAAATATGACATAAAAAAGCACAAAAATTACATAAGATATACTTAATTAAACTAATAATTTTAGCACGTTCTTGAATATTTTGATTTGGGTTTATTTTTGGTTGCTATTTAAGCCTTTTTTCTTTCAATTTGTATTAATCAATTCGCTATCTTGGACGATAATTCTTTTAAATTTAAACATGTTTTCAAACAATATCCAGAAAGTTTAGAGTGAATACCCCACCCGACTTCTGATAATTATCTCGAAAGGACAACGAGGCTCTCAAGAAAAAAAATTCCAACCCAACTCATGATAATATTTTTTTAGGATTGATTAGTCTGTGCAAAAAAAAAAAAACAACATTGACTTTTTTTGGCATAGGGGCTAATCCGTCCTATAAAAATAAAGTTCAAGGGCCAGATTGATATTTTTTTTTTGTCAAAGACCTCGTTATCTTTTGAGATAATCCTCAAGAGCTGTTTTGAGTTTTTCTCGATATTGAGTGCCTCTTTTACCCTTTTTGATCTCGTCCTTGTTATTGGACCTCTAAGACCTTGTAATTCTTCCCGGTTATATTCCTTGAATCCTTGTGATCTTTTTTTTATGATCTCATCGAATAATACGCTAACGAAATTCATTAGCCTCTACTACTGTCTATAGAAACTTTCTCTTAAAGATCTAATTCACCTAATTGATAGTTGTATATAAATAAGTAACTAATTTGTAAACTAAGCTAGATGATATTAAGCTTAAAGTGAAGCTAAGCTAGGTAAGAATTACAAAAAACATCACAATAAATGTAAAACATCATGAATAGTCATTAGTCCAGCTATCTAATATATTTCTACTGTATGTTGGTGCAAAGATGCACATGATTTTATTCAATTCTTGTGGAAAGATGAGATTTTGTGCATGCATCTAACAGGAAGGGACTTGCTTAAGAAAAGAACTGCTCCCAATTAGCTAGTGCTAATTGCTTCCTAGTTCCTACCATTTCAGTTCTTCTTTAATCATCAATATACCCTTCCAGTAGCCATTGCCACAAGTGCTAGCTTCTTTCATCCTAATTCGGATGCATCTTAGACATTATATTGTGATGTCATCGTTGATATTATAGTGTAACATTTGTCTTAACCTTTGTCTATTAGCATGCCATTGAATTGGTGGGTGATCAAACAAAATTTAGAGTAACTTGATGAGGGGATGTGCTGAGAAGAGAGTTGGCTTTATCGACAATGCTAGATGGATATTAAAGATTAATTATTAATCTGGTACAATATAAAAATATATATTTTATATTTATAAAAAATTTCATTATACTGCTGTAATTATATTTGATTATTTTAGAAATAAATTACTTTATTAAAAAATGTAAAATAACACGTACGTTTCATACCCGAATATTTAATGGCTAGTTTTTGGCATTTATGGAATTTTTTTTGTTTGATATGAAAAAAAAAAAAAAACTAGAGATACATCTTTTTGGGTATTTTATTTTATATAAAAAGTTGACAAGTTAAAGAAAATTACTATAGGTTTAGGGTATAATTACCGCAAACCTGGAGAAAATTAAAGAAAAGTAAAAAAAATTAATCAGTTACTAAAGAAGTGAATGTTGGGTATAATTAGCGCAAACCTCGAGAAATATATTAGTATAATTCTTTCAAATTTAAATTTTTTAAATTTTAGATTTTATTTTAAAAAATAAAATATAATTTTTACTATTTATTTTATATATAAAACTAAAAAAATATAAAAAATATTTAAAAATAAAAAAATTACATTTTACCATCTCAAATAAAAATTCAAAATTTAAAATATTCAACTTACTTCACTCCCATTTGTCACAACATTAATTTCTCTATGGATTTTGCAATGCGCTCTCTTTTTCTTAATTTCTTTGCTTATCTCTACTACTGTACTCTCCTTGAAACACAGAGCACATTTCTTCATTAACTTTTAAAGTCATAACTAATTCTAGGATATTTGATCACTAGTATCTTTTTGTGTATATATATATATATATATATATATATATATATCATCTAATACTGAATTATTGACATTATAATTTATAATTTCTTTTGGACCAAGCAGAGTAGGTAGATGTTCTATTCAAAATATATAATTATATGTAATCATTATTTCATTAGACAGCCTCTTCTTCTTCTTTATTATTATTATTATTATTATTATTATTATTATTATTATTATTATTATTATTATTATTATTGCAATTTATGGACATGGATTTATAATAACAACATTGCAAGAAAAGGACAACATGACAGAAAAGTTGATCAGTGGCGATATTGGACTTGATGATATATAGCTACAATAATGCATATGCTCATGTTGGTGGAAATAATAAAGGGTATTTACTTTATATATTAAGTTAATTAATACGAACTAATATTATTGCTATAAGCATTCAAGGCTGATAAGAAAAGTTTGTCGTATAAAGAAGTTGACAGGTTTTTTTTAATAATTTGTTATTCATAAAAGACGTTAGATAGCATTTACAAATAGTAAAGATACATTAAATTTATATCTAAAGAAGAAAAACATTTTCTATATTTTTTGACAGAAAAGATAATAACATTTTCTATATTGAACTAGAGTACGCACGAGAGTTATCGATTATAAAAAATGTTAAACAAAAAATGACAGATTTGTATCTTTTTAGTTTTCAAATCTATATAAAAGTAAAATGATGAGTGGAAAACAATGATCTTGGATACTAATAAGTGCATCAGATCCTTTAAATTATATCAAAATGAGTAAATATCGTTTTCACAAGAATCAATGAATTGAGGTAAGTAACTGCTAATTAAATTTTTAATTAGATTGATCAAACCTTGAATTATAGATTATAGATCTTGAAAAAAAAAAAAAGAACAACGAAGAACAGAATGAGAGAATGTTTTAAAGTTGAAAGAAAATCAATAGATAAAAATATTAAAAGCCATAGAGGTGTTTGATTTTTAGAAGAACAATGTTTATGCTTTTTTATTTAATTTATGCAAATTTTTTTACAACAAATCATTTATAATCAAATCTCAATTCCTTGGTAAGTTAATTTCTCTAAACCTAATTAATCGCCCATTTTTTGGTCAACTAATCAAGAGAAGAGGTGAAGAACGGTTTCGATTTTAAGTCACATAATATTCAAAAACTATCACTAGTTGAATTATATGTCACTTATTCAAAACTATCTATAAATAATTGAAGATTATGAGATGAGTTTTAAGCTAATTTCGAAATTAATTTTTCCAAATGTAATAATATCCAAGAAAGAATTAGAATATTTCCCAATAGTTCTAATCATTAGTGATGAAGAACGAAACTCATTCTTGAAAAAATAAAGAAGTATGAATTGAAATAAAGAAAACTCACATTATAAATCCATAAATCAAACAGAGCTCCTAACTTCCAACAGCAGAGGTTTAGTAACTCATGATAAAGAAGAAACTAATTCTAATGATGAGAGATAGTGTATGATTTGATCTTTCTTTCTGTGAACATTGTTCACTTTTTTATATCATAAGTTTTATCTAGAATTCAAATTCAAAAACTAAATCGAATCTTACTTTTGGAAGGTTAAGATAGATAACTACCTACTCAAATTCAAATAAAATCTTATCAATAATTCAAATCTAATCTAGAAACAAATCCTAACAACCAAATCCTTATCTTTCTAGAGAGAATTAATGCTAACTAATCTCTTGAATCTTGAATCTTCGAATGAGATTAAGACTTTTCATGATTTGTATATTTGAAATTGGGCCTTAACAAGTGTTGCATCTTGGGAGTTGAGGCTTAGAAACGTTGGGTGTACTTCAAATTTGAGCATTGGCCCGAATTGGTCTTCCAGGGATGTTGGCCACGGGGCGTGGAGAGCTGGTCGTTGGACGTGTGTCCCATTTGAGAAGGGCCTCCAGGCATGTGTGCTGGCCACCCAGCGTGTGTGGCTAAAGGCTGGACGTCCGGTTTTGATGCTTTGGGTCTGGTTGGGCCTTCTTTGGACATATTTGTGTTTTCTTGTTAAAAAGGCTTTAATCCTTGATTACTTTGAGAAAAAAACTTCTGAAAACATAATAATATTAACAACTCCAAACACTTGATTAGTTTTGAAATTCTACTAGAAAATATAAGAAATTTGGTTGAAATCTAAGAAAACTATTGAAAAAGAAACCTAAAAACTACTAAAAGATGCCTAGGCATCACAACACTAAACTTAAAATTTTGCTTGTTCTCAGGTAAAAAGAAAAGCAAACAGAGTTTATCTATAACGAAAAGAATTGAAGAGTTTATAAATTTAATTTCAAAAATTAAAGTAGAATTTATGATAATCTTTGTGATTACATTCGGGCTTCTCTTTTAATGAATCTTCCACATAGGGTTTGAGAATTTCCAAAAACTTAGATCCAATTTGTATTATGAAAATTCTTTTGGGATTATATGAGTTGAAAGCAGTTACTTCACAATTGATTTGGAAAAGGATCATTCTTTTGACTCTAAGTGTTTTGTTAAGGAAGCTCTTAATGGGCTTTCAATTGATAATCCCAAGCCAGTTGCCCAAGTTACCAAGTGATTGATGCGTGAGCATCATTCTCATCTTTTCTTAGTGAATTGCATGTAGATTTGTTGGATTAGTTTAAGATTTAAGTGTTTTAAGCCACCGTGAATGCTACTTTGAGTTGTTTTACAATTTGATTGATCACATGTAGCATTTGAGCAAGTTTGACAGAGTTTAGAGAGAGAAAAAGCTTCAAATTCAAAGCTACTAGGGTGGCGCCAAACGCCACCTCACCGGTGTTTAGGGCTAGAACACAGAAAGACCACCTTCCCCTCTGTCATGGTGGTGGCAAATGCCAATGCCAGGGACCTCAAAACGCGTGAAGAGTTGCTGCCCAGGTAGTGCCAAAATGCCACCAACCTGGCATTTGGTGCCTGTAACACAGACCAGGATGGTCCCCACGTGATTCAGCACCAATCTCTTGCTCTAATTTGATTTTTGAATCAATCTTGAATTAAGAAAAGATATTTTTAGGTTTTAGAATTTAAATTTTGAATCAATTAGGATTAGATATAAAAAGGAGAAGATATCTTGTATTGGCCTAGGGTTTCTTCTTCTTCTTCTTCTCCCTTCTCCACAATTTTTCATTTTTCTCTGCTAGGATTTTTTCTGCACCATGAGCAACTAAACTTTTATTGTTAATGTTAGGAGCTCTGTTATTTTAATGGATTAATACTATTGTCATTCCACTTTTAATCAATGCACTATTTTATATTTAAGGATTAATTTCGTTCTTCATCCTAGGGATTAGAATATATTGAAAGATAACTCTTTTTCTAATTGCATTCTTGTTGAATCTTAGAAAAGTTAAATCACTTGAATAACAGCTCAAAATTAATTCCTCATAGCTCTCTCATTACCTATACTTATCATGATATGTGACATATAATCATCTTATCATTGGTAGTTAGGGTTTGTGTGGCTCATAAACTAGAATTGGATGTCAACCTCTAATTTAAATTAAGTGACCAAGGAATTGGCGGTTGACCGGGTTACAAGAGACAAAATTACTAAGAAATTAGGGTTTAATCACCTAAAGTTTTCCATGAATTGAATCTCTGCATGATTAAAGTGTGTGATAAAAGGACCATTAATCCAGAATTTTAACATTTCCAAAACCTTAACTGATTTCTCATACTTTCACCAACCGTTCATTACTTGTTTTCTTAAATTCTCTGATTCATTGTTTTATGATACTTGGAACACAAAATACTCAATTTGGTTTTTCTGACTAGCCTAATCATTCAATTATTGTTGCTCAATCCATTAATCCTCGTAGGATCGCCACTCACTCACCTGAGTTATTACTTGGTACGACCCGGTGTACTTGCCGGTAAGTTTGTGGTATTCGATATCTGCACCAAGTTTTTAGCGCCGTTGTCGAAGATTAACTGTGATTGACAACTACCCGTTGTTTGATTACCTAGATTAGATGCTTTCTTGCTTTAATTTGCTTATTTTTCTTTTTCTTATTATCAAAAATTGTGTGCTGTTTTTCCTTAATTTTGTTAATTTTCTGTTGCCTATTTTTCTTATTAATTTCAAAAATTTTACTTGAAATTTTTCTTTAATTTCGAAAATTCCATCTTTCTTTATTTAGCTAATTTTATTTTGATTCTTTTACTCAGAGTACTTCACTAGAAATTCTCTTTACTTAACGTAGATATTCTCACTTTTTCTTGTTTTCTGTTTGTTTATGAGTAGAAACAGAGACAATGAACCCCTTCTTGATTTTGATCCTGAGATTGAAAGGACCGTTAGAAGACGCCAATAGTAGGTTAGAACTTTTAGAGCTGCTGAAAGTCTTAGAGACAATTCTAAGGAAGAAGTTGAAGAAATCACTATGGAGGCAAACAACAACAATAATGTTGCTATTCCCAATGCTCCTAATTCTCCTGAGCAACTTAGAAGAACTCTTGGTTCTTACACTGTTCTAAATCCCACTTTTTATGGTAGTATCATTGTTTTGCCCCCTGTATATGTCAACAACTTTGAGTTGAAACCTCAACTCGTTACTTTGGTGCAACAATCTTTGGTGAAACAAAACTATTAGTTTCATGGAGTCCCGCAGGAAGATCCAAACTTGTTTATCTCTAATTTCCTGCAAATTTGTGATACAGTGAAGACCAATGGAGTGCATTCTGATGTCTATCGATTGTTTCTCTTTCCATTTTCTATACGGGATCGAGCTAAGAAGTGGCTTGATACAAACCCAAGGAGAGCCTGGATATATAGGTTAATATGGTCAGCCGGTTCTTAACTAAATTCTTTTCACCTCAGAGAGTGACCAAGTTGAGGACCGATGTTTAGAAATTCATGCAACAAGAGGGTGAATCTCTCTATGAGGCTTGGGAGAGGTACAAGGTGATGCTCAGAAAGTTCCCTCCTGACATGTTTCTGGACTGGATACAGTTGCAGATCTTCTATGATGGGATTACCCAGGCTGCCAGGACCTCTTTGGATAACTCTGTAGGAGGGTCTCTTCATATGAAGAAAACCACTGAAGAGGCTCTAGAGTCGATTGAGATTGTTGCTAACAACCAATATCTATACCTTTCTGAGAGGACTGCCATGAAAAAAGGAGTCATGGAACTAGATGCTCTAGATACCATTCTTGCTCAGAATAAAGCCATGTCTTAATAGATAAATGTCATTACTCAACACCTGGGTGGATTACAAGTCTTAATCATTAATACCCAAGATGCCTCTTTTGACATGAGTGGTGGATTTTCTCAAGGTGAGAGTTATGATTATGGTCAATTTTCTTCTAAACAGGTTAATTACATGGGAAATTCCTCCTGACCCCCCAATAATGATCCTTTTTCCAAGACTTATAATCCAGGGTGGAGGAATCACCCAAATTTTAGATGGAAAAATCAACCACACTTCAACAACAACAACTCTGCTTCGGGCAATTTTAATCAGAATAATTTCAACAATAACAACCGGCAGTTTCAATCCTCTCAACCACACCATGTGACCTCCTCTTCTCGGAAATCCTCTAACTTGAATCTCTAATTGCAGAACTTGCCAAGAATACTAATAGTTTCATGCAGGAAATCAGAGCTTTAATTAGAAACTTGAAAGTTCAAATGGGTCAGTTGAGAAAGCAAGTAGCTGATAGGCCTCCTAATACCTTCCCCAGTGATACAATGCCTAACCCAAGGGATGTGTGGAAGGATATACATCTGAGAAGTGGTAAAGTAGTAGGTTCAAAAGCACAGACTAGTCAGGAGCCAGTTGAAAAAGAAGCTCTAGAGAAGGCTTAGGATAAGGTGAAGCATGCCCCTGCGAGACACTCGGACAACCACTTTTCGATTGATCTTGAACAACATAAAGTAAAGTCTCCAGTGCTTGAGTACAAATCTAAAATATCATATCCTCAGAGGCTTCAGAAGGCGTCCAAGGACAAGCAATTTTCAGGATTTTTTAAAGGACTTCAGGAAGCTACAGATCAACATTTTCTTTGCAGAGGCTTTGGAGCAAATGCCTCTCTATGCTAAATTTATGAAGGAATTATTGACCAACAAGAGAAATTGGAAAGAAAGTGAAACTGTAGTGCTCACTAAGGAATATAGTACTATTATTCAGAAGGATCTCCTTGAGAAGATGCAAGATCCGGGAAGCATTTTGATTCCTTGAACCATTGGTGATATTACTATTCAGAGGGCTTTATGTGATCTTGGAGCAAGCATCAATATCATGCCACTTTCTTTGATAAGAAAGCTTCAAATTGATAAGGTAAAAGCTACTAGAATTTCTCTTCAACTTGCTGACCATTAAATTAAATTTCCTTTTGGAGTTGTTGGGAATTTGCTAGTGAAAGTAGTACTTTATTTTTCCTGCTAATTTTGTGATACTGGATATGGATAAAGATGTGAATACTTCTATTATTTTGGGAAGACCTTTTCTAGCTACAGGGAGAGCCCTTATTGATGTATAAAAGGGTGAATTGACTTTGAGAGTTAATGGTTGATACGCAAAATTATGACTCATACTTTTCACAACTCGAACAATTCCTAGCAATGGCTCCAAAAACTTGGTGCACAATACTATGGTTCACACACATTCTTCATAACTTCGCACAACTAACCAGCAAGTGCACTGGGTCATCCAAGTAATAAACCTTACGTGAGTAAGGGTCGATCCCACGGAGGTTGTTGGTATGAAGCAAGCTATGGTCATCTTGTAAATCTCAGTCAGGCGGATTCTAATGATTATAATGGTTTTCGAATATAAAGATAAATAAAGCATAAAATAGAGATAGAGATACTTATGAAATTCATTGGTGGGAATTCCAGATGAGCGCATGAAGATACTGTGTTCCTTCTGAATCTCTGCTTTTCTACTGCTTTCATCCAATCATTCTTACTCCTTTCTATGGCAAGCTGTATGTAGGGCGTCACCGTTGTCAATGGCTACTTCCCATCCTCTCAGTGAAAATGGTTCAAATGCATTGTCACAGCACAGCTAATCATCTGTCGGTTCTCGATCATGTTGGAATAGAATCCATTGATTCTTTTGCGTTTGTAACTACGCCCAACACTCGCGAGTTTGAAGCTCGTCACAGTCATCCCATCTCAGATCCTACTCGAAATACCACGGACAAGGTTTAGACTTTCCGGATCTTAGGAATGGCCGCCAACAATTCTAGCTTATACCACGAAGATTCTGATCTCATGGAATGGGAGGCTCGGTTGTTAGGTGAGGCAACCATGCGTCGTGGGTCAGGAATCCAAAAGATACACACTCTAGCTTTCACAGGTAGAACGGGAGTGTTTGTCAGGCACGCGTTCATAAGTGAGAATAGTGATGAGTGTCACGGATCATCACATTCATCAGGTTGAAGTGCAAATGAATATCTTAGAATAAGAATAAGCATGAATTGAATAGAAAACATTAGTAATTACATTAATACTCGAGGAACAGTAGAGCTCCACACCTTAACCTATGGTGTGTAGAAACTCCACCATTGAAAATACATAAGAACAAGGTCTAGTCATGGCCGAATGGCCAGCATCTGTAGTCCTTTTTCAGCCTCCTATCACATTTTTGCTTAGGTCCCTCAATTTCAGCCAGAAAATACCTGAAATCACAGAAAAACACACAAACTCATAGTAAAGTCCAGAAATGTGAATTTTGCATAAAAACTACTAAAAACATCCCTAAAAGTAGTTAGATATTACAAAAAACTACCTAAAAGTAATGCCAAAAAGCGTATAAATTATCCGCTCATCACAACACCAAACTTAAATTGTTGCTTGTCCCCAAACAACTGAAAATCAAATAGGATAAAAAGAAGAGAATATACTATAAATCCCAAAATATCAATGAATATTAGTTCTAATTAGATGAGTGGGACTTGTATCACTTTATCCTTAGAAGTTTACAATGATTGGCATCCATAGGAACTCAGAGTTCAGATAGTGTTATTGATTCTCCCAGTTAAGTATGTTAATTCTTGAACACAGCTACTTTTATGAGTCTTGGTCGTGGCCCTAAGCACTTTGTTTTCCAGTATTACCACCGGATACATAAATGCCACAGACACATGACTGGGTGAACCTTTTCAGATTGTGACTCAGGTTTGCTAAAGTCCCCAGTTAGAGGTGTCCAGAGCTCTTAAGCACACTCTTTTTGCTTGGATCACGACTTTAACCACTCAGTCTCAAGCTTTTCACTTGGACCTGCATGCCACAAGCACATGGTTAGGGACAGCTTGATTTAGCCGCTTAGGCCTGTATTTTATTTCCTTGGGCCCTCCTATCCATTGATGCTCAAAGCCTTGGATCCTTTTTACCCTTGCCTTTTGGTTTTAAGGGCTATTGGCTTTTTTTTTCACTGCTTTTTCTTGCTTCAAGAACCAATTTAATGATTTTTCAGATTATCAATAACATTTCTCTTTGTTCATCATTCTTTCAAGAGACAACAATTTTAACATTCATAAACAACAAGATAAAAAATATGCACTGTTCAAGCATTCATTCAGAAAACAAAAAGTATTGTCACCATATCAGTATAATTAAACTAATTTCAAGGATGAATTCGAAACTCATGTACTTCTTGTTCTTTTGTATTAAAAACATTTTTCATTTAAGAAAGGTGAATGATTCATGAAATTATTCATAGCCTTAAGACATAGTTACTAAATACTAATGATCATGTAGTAGAGACTCAAAACATAGACAAAGTTGAGTCTCTTTTCCATTGAGCTCCTTCCACACATATTTCTATGAGGACTTGGTCCAACCTTTGATCAAAGTTGACCCTTCTAGTGTAGGGGCATGCGTCTTCTTGCATCATAGGCAAGTTAAACGCCAACCTTACGTTCTCCGGACTGAAATCTAAGCATTTTCCCCGAACCATTGTTAGCCAATTCCTTGGGTTTGCGTTCATGCTTTGATCATGATTCCTAGTGATCCATGCGTTTGCATAGAACTCTTGAACCATTAAGATTCCGACTTGTTGAATGGGATTGGAGAGAACTTCCCATCCTCTTCTTCTAATATCTTGTCGGATCTCCGGATATTTGCCCTTTTTGAGCTTAAAAGGGACATCAGGGATCACCTTTTTCTTGGCCACAACTTCATAGAAGTGGTCTTGATGGTCTTTTGAGATGAATCTCTCCATCTTCCATGACTCAGAGGTGGAAGCAATTGCCTTCCCTTTCCTCTTTCTTGAGGTTTCTCTGGCCGTAGGTGCCATCAATGGTTATGGAAAAACAAAAAAAGCTATGCTTTTACCACACCAAACTTAGAATGTTGCTCGCCCTCGAGCAAAAGAAGAAAGAATAGAAGAAGAAGAAGAAGATATGAAGGAGAGGGAGAGAGGTGTAGGTTTCGGCCAAGGGGGAGAAGAGAGAATAATGTTGTGTAAAAATGAAGAAGGATGGAGGGGTTTATATAGTGGAGGGAGAGGGGTTTGGGTTCGGTCATTTAGGGTGGGTTTGGGTGGGAAAGAGATTTTGAATTTGAAGGTAAGTGGAGTTTATTGGGAAGAGTGGATGGATGTGATTGGTGAAGGGGTAATAGGAAAGAGAGATTGAGGTGATTGGTGAAGGGTATAGTGTTATTAGATTGTGTGAAGAAGAGAGAAGTGGGGTAGGTGGGGATCCTGTGGTGTCCACAGATCCTGAGGTGATCCTGTGGGGTCTACAAATCTTGAGGTGTCAAGGATTTCTCATCCCTGCATCTTTTAGGTGTGTAAAACACCCTCTGTATGCAATCCTGGTGTTTAACGCCAGAATGCAGCTTGTTTCTGGCGTTAAACGCCCAAATGTAACCTGTTTTTGGCATTTAATGCCAGCCTGATGCTTGTTTCTGGCGTTAAACGCTAGCTTGCTGCTTGTTTCTGGCATTTAAACGCCAGACAGCTCTTCCTCCAGGGTGTGCTTTTTCTTCTGCTGTTTTTGATTTTGTTTTTATTTTTGCAATTGTTTTGTGACTCCACATGATCATAATCCTAATAAAACATAAAAGAATAATAAGCGCTTCTTTAATGTCAATAGCTTAACAGTGAGCTCTCATAGAGCTTCACAGATGTTCAGGGAATTGTTGGGACCTCCCAACACCAAACTTAGAGTTTGAATGTAGGGGTTCAACACCAAACTTAGAGTTTGATTGTGGGAGCTTTGTTTGACTCTGTATTGAGAGAAGATTTTTATGCTTCCTCTCCATGGTTGCAGAGGAAGATCCTTGAGCTTTAAACACAAGGTAGTCCCCATTCAATTGAAGGACTAGCTCTCCTCTGTCAACATCAATCACAGCTCCTGCTGTGGCTAGGAAGGGTCTTCCAAGGATGATGCATTCATCCTCATCCTTTCCAGTGTCTAGGATTATGAAATCAGCAGGGATGTAAAGGCCTTTAACCTTCACTAACACATCCTCTACTAATCCATAAGCTTCTTTTATTGACTTGTCTACCATCTCTAATGAGATTCTTGCAGCTTGTACCTCAAAGATCCCCAGTTTCTCCATTGCCGAGAGTGGCATAAGATTTATACCTGACCCCAGGTCACACAGAGCCTTCTCAAAGGTCATGGTGCCTATGGTACATGGTATTAAGAATTTACCAGGATCTTGTTTCTTTTGAGGTAGAGTTTGCTGAACCCATGTATTTAGTTCACTAATGAGCAAGGGAGGTTCATCTTTCCAAGTCTCATTACCAAATAACTTGGCATTCAGCTTCATGATGGCTCCTAGATATTGAGCAACTTGCTCTTCAGTTACATCTTCATCCTCTTCAGAGGAAAAATAGTTCTCAGAGCTCATGAATGGCAGAAGAAAGTTTAATGGAATCTCTATGGTCTCTATATGCGTCTCAGATTCCTTTAGGTCCTCAATAGGGAACTCCTTTCTGTCTGGGAGACGTCCCATGAGGTCTTCCTCATTGGGATTCATGTCCTCCCCTTCCTCCTTGGATTCGGCCATTTTGATAATATCAATGGCCTTGCACTCTCTTTTTGGATTCTCTTCTGAATTGCTTGGGAGAGTACTAGGAGGAATTTTAGTGATTTTCTTACTCAGCTGACCCACTTGTGCCTCCAAGTTCCTAATGGAGGACCTTGTTTCATTCATGAAACTTAAAGTGGCCTTAGATAGATCAGAGACTATGTTTGCTAAGCTAGAGGGGCTCTGCTCAGAATTCTCTATCAGTTGCTGAGAAGATGATGGAAAAGGCTTGCTATTGCTAAGCCTGTTTCTTCCACCATTATTAAAGCCTTGTTGAGGCTTTTGTTGATCCTTCCATGAGAAATTTGGATGATTTCTCCATGAGGGATTATAGGTGTTTCCATAGGCTTCACCCATGTAATTCACCTCTGCCATTGCAAGGTTCTCAGGATCATAAGCTTCTTCTTCAAAAGATGCTTCTTTAGTACTGTTGGATGCATTTTGCAATCCATTCAGATATGAGAAATCATGTTAACTTGCTGAGTCAACATTTTGTTCTGAGCCAATATGGCATTCAGAGTATCAATTTCAAGAACTCCCTTCCTCTGAGGTGTCCCATTACTCACAGGATTCCTCTCAGAGGTGTACATGAATTGGTTATTTGCAACCATGTCAATGATTTCTTGAGCTTCTGCAGGCATTTTCTTTAGGTGAATAGATCCACCTGCAGAATGGTCCAGTGACATCTTAGAGAACTCAGATAGACCATCATAGAATATATCCAAAATGATCCACTCTGAAAGCATGTCAGCAGAACACTTTTTGGTCAACTGCTTGTATCTTTCCCAAGCTTCATAGAGGGATTCACCATCTTTTTGCTTGAAGGTCTGAACATCCACTATAAGCTTGCTCAGTTTTTGAGGAGGAAAGAACTTGGCCAAGAAGGCCGTGACTAGCTTATCCCAAGAGTCCAGGCTATCTTTAGGTTGTGAGTCCATCTGTGTTCTAGCTGTGTCTCTTACAGCAAAAGAGAAAAGCATGAGCCTGTAGACTTCAGGATTTACTCCATTAGTCTTAACAGTATCACAGATCTGCAAGAACTTAGTTAAAAACTGATAGGGATCTTCTGATGGAAGTCCATGAAACCTGCAGTTCTGTTGCATTAGAGCAACTAGTTGAGACTTCAGCTCAAAATTGTTTGCTCCAATGGCAGGGATTGAGATGCTTCTTCCATAAAAGTTGGAAGTAGGTGTAGTATAATCACCAAGCATCCTCCTTGCATTATTATTGGGTTCGGCCATGTCTCCTTCTTTTTCGAGATTCTCTATAAGGTTTTCTTTGAATTGTTGTGCTTTAGCTTCTTTTAGCTTCTTCTTCAGAGTCCTTTCAGGTTCAAGATCTACTTCAACAAGAATGTCCTTGTCCTTGCTCCTGCTCATATGAAAAAGAAGAGAACAGAAAATGAAAAAGAATCCTCTATGTCACAGTATAGAGATTCCTTTATGTGAGTAGAAGAAGAAAAGAATAGAAGAAGGATGAGAAAAATTCGAACACAGAGGAGAAGAGAGGGTTCGAATTTTTAGATGAAGAGAAGAGTTAGTAAATGAATAAATAAATAGAATGAGGTGAGATAGAGGAGTTTTCGAAAATTAACTAAAATAAAAGAAAAATATTTTTGTTTTTATTTTAGATCAAAGTCAAAATTCAAATTTTAAAAAGGAATAAAATTAAAATTTAAAACAATTAGTTAAATAAAAAGATTTTTGGAAAAGAGGGAGGTGATTTTCGAAAATTATAGAGAGGAAAGTAGTTAGGTGGTTTTGAAAAAGATAAGAAAAAGTAAAACAAACAAAAAGCCAATTAGTTAGTTGAAAAAGATTTGAAAATCAATTTTGAAAAGATAAGAAGTTAGAAAAGATTTTGAAATTGATTTTGAAAAAGATATGATTTGAAAAGATATGATTGTAAAGATATGGTTGAAAAAGATTTGATTTTTAAAATTGATGACTTGACTAACAAGAAACTAAAAGATATGATTCTAGAAATTAAAGATTGAACCTTTCTTAACAAGAAAGTAACAAACTTCAAATTTTTGAATCAATCACATTAATTGTTAGTAAAGTTTTTGAAAATCATGAAATAAAGATAAGAAAAAGATTTTGAAAATCAATTTTAAAAAATTTTCGAAAATAACAAAAGGAAAAAGAAAAGATTTGATTTTGAAAAAGATTTTGAAAAGATAAGATTTTTAAAATTGAAATCTTCACTTGACTAACAAGAAATAACTTATTTTAAAATTTTTTGACTAAGTCAACCCAAAGATTTCGAAATTTATGAGTAAAATAAGGGAAAGATATTTTTTTTTTATTTTTGAATTTTTAATGAGGAGAGAGAAAAACAAAAATATGACCCAAAATATGAAAATTTTGGATCAAAACCGATGATGCATGCAAGAACATTATGAATGTCAAGATGAACACCAAGAACATTATGAAGATCATAATGAACATCAAGAACTTATTTTGGAAAAATTTTCATGAAAAGAAAAACATGCAAGACACCAAACTTAGAAATTTTTCATGTTTAGACACTATGAATTCAAAAATGCATATGAAAAACAACAAAAGAAACAAAACAATAAAATATGAAGATCAAACAAGAAGACTTACCAAGAACAACTTGAAGATCATGAAGAACACCATGCATGAGTTTTTCAAAAAATGCACAAATTTTAAAAACATGCAATTAACACCAAACTTAAAAATTGACACTAGACTCAAACAAGAAACACAATATTTCTGGTTTTTTTTATGATTTTATTAATAAAATTTTTTTTGGGTTTTTCGAAAAATTCTTTTTGGAAAAACGAAAATAAAATAAAAATGTTTGAAAGATTTTTGAAAACTTTTTGAAAAGAAAATTACCTAATCTGAGCAACGAGATGAACCATCAGTTGTCCAAACTTAAACAATCCCCGGTAACGGCGCCAAAAACATGATAGGCAAAATTGTGACTCATACTTTTCACAACTCGAACAATTCCTAGCAATGGCTCCAAAAACATGGTGCACAATACTATGGTTCTCACACATTCTTCACAACTTCGCACAACTAACCAGCAAGTGCACTGGGTCGTCCAAGTAATAAACCTTACATGAGTAAGGGTCGATCCCACGGAGATTGTTGGTATGAAGCAAGCTATGGTCATCTTGTAAATCTCAGTCAGGCGGATTCTAATGATTATAATGGTTTTCGAATATAAAGATAAATAAAGCATAAAATAGAGATAGAGATACTTATGTAATTCATTGGTGGGAATTCCAGATGAGCGCATGAAGATACTGTGTTCCTTCTGAATCTCTGCTTTCCTACTGCTTTAATCCAATCATTCTTACTCCTTTCTATGGCAAGCTGTATGTAGGGCGTCACCGTTGTCAATGGCTACTTCCCATCCTCTCAGTGAAAATTGTATAAATGTCACTGTCACAGCACGGCTAATCATCTGTCGGTTCTCGATCATGTTGGAATAGAATCCAGTGATTCTTTTGCGTCTTTCACTATGCCCAACACTCGCGAGTTTGAAGCTCGTCACAGTCATCCCATCTCAGATCCTACTTGAAATACGATAGACAAGGTTTAGACTTTTCGGATCTTAGGAATGGCCGCCAATAATTCTAGCTTATACCACGAAGATTCTGATCTCACAAAATGGGAGGCTCGGTTGTCAGGCGAGGCAACCATGCGTCGTGGGTCAGGAATCCAAGAGATACACACTCTATCTTTCGCAGGTAGAATGGAAGTGTTTGTCAGGCACGCGTTCATATGTAAGAATAGTGATGAGTGTCACGGATCATCACATTCATCAGGTTGAAGTGCGAATGAATATCTTAGAATAAGAATAAGCATGAATTGAATAGAAAATATTAGTAATTGCATTAATACTCGAGAAACAGTAGCGCTCCACACCTTAATCTATGGTGTGTAGAAACTCCACCGTTGAAAATACACAAGAACAAGGTCTAGGCATGGCCAAATGGTCAGCTCCCTAAATGACATATAATTCGAAAAATAGGGAAAAAGACCCCTACAATAGTAAAAAGTTCTATTTATACTAAACTAGTTACTAAGGTTTACAGAAATAAGTCTAAGTGCAGAAATCCGCTTCCAGGGCCCACTTTGGTGTGTGCTTGGGCTGAGATTGAGCTTTACACGTGCAGAGGCTTCTCTTGGGGTTAAACACCAAGTTGTAACATGTTTTTGACATTCAACGCTGGTTTGTGACGTGTTTTTGGCGTTTTACTCCAGAATGCAGCATGGAACTGGCGTTGAATGCCAGTTTGCATTATTTAAACTCAAATAAAGTATGGACTATTATATATTGTTGGAAAGTCCTGGATGTCTACTTTCCAACGCAATTGAGAGCACGCCATTTGGAGTTTTGTAGCTCCAGAAAGTCTATTTCGAGTGCAGGGAGGTTAGAATCCAACAACATCTGTAGTCCTTTTTCAGCCTCCTATCAGATTTTTGCTTAGGTCCCTCAATTTCAGCCAGAAAATACCTGAAATCATAGAAAAACACACAAACTCATAGTAAAGTCCAGAAATGTGAATTTTGCATAAAAACTACTAAAAACATCCCTAAAAGTAGTTAGATCTTACTAAAAACTACCTAAAAATAATGCCAAAAAGCGTATAAATTATCCGCTCATCAATGGTGAAGAGGTTGATCTTAATGTGCTTGAGGCTTTCCAACATCCTTGTGATTCTGAGGAATGTATGAGAATTGATCTTATTGAGCCATTAATTCAAGAGGTCTTTGAAGCGGAAGAGCTTGATGGTGTCTTGGAACCCCCTTTAGAGGATGGTTTGCTAGAGATTGATGATTGACCACCACAAAAAGGGGGAACCAAGCACGCCTATAAAAGAGGAAGGGGCATCCAAGCTTGAGTTAAAGCCTTTACTTCCCTCTTTGAAGTATGCATTTCTAGGTGAACAGGATTCTTATTTGGTGATTATTAGCTCCTCTTTGAGTCATGATGAAGATTAGGCTTTGATAAAGGTACTTAGAAGCCACAAAACAGCTCTTGGATGGACTAATAGTGACTTAAAAGGAATTAGTCCGACTATGTGTATGCATAAGATACTACTTGAAAAAGATGCTAAACCGGTAGTGCAACCATAAAGGCGGCTTAATCCAACTATGAAAGAGGTGATCCAAAAAGAGGTTATAAAACTCTAGAAAGCAGAGATAATTTACCTAATTTCTAACAGTTCATAGGTGAGTCCTATGCAAATGGTTTCGAAGAAGGGAGGTGTGACAGTAGTCAAGAATGAGAAGAATGAGCTTATTCCTACACGAACCATCAAGGGATGGCGTATGTGCATTAATTATAGGAGGATTAATACAGCAACTAGGAAGGACTAATTATAGCTGGACATGCATTTTATTATTTTCTAGATGATTATTCTGGTTATAATTAGATTGCAGTGGACCCTCAAGACCAAGAGAAGATGGCATTCACATGCCTTTTTCATGTATTTGCTTACCGGAGGATGCCGTTTAGACTATGTAATGCCCAACAACTTTTCATAGGTGCATGCTTTCCATATTCTCTAACATGGTTGAAACTTTTATTCAGGTATATATTGATGATTTTTTTGTATTTGGTAATTCTTTTGATTCTTGCCTGAGACATCTTTCCTTAGTCTTAAAGCGGTGTCAAGAAATGAACCTTGTTTTGAATTGAAAAAAATGTCATTTTATGGTAACTGAAGGTATTGTTCTTGGGCACCAAATTTCAAGTAAAGGAATAGAGGTTGATAAAGTTAAGGTGGAGGTAATTGAAAAATTACCACTACTCACTAATATAAAGGCAATTCGGAGTTTCTTAGGACATGCAGGATTTTATAGAAGATTTATAAAGATTTTTTCTAAAATTACTAAACCTCTGAGCAACAGATATTCCTTTTTGCATTGATGATGATTGTTTGCATGCTTTTGAAACTCTGATAGCTAAGCTTGTCTCTACATCTATCTTAGCTCTTCCTAACTGGGATTTACCATTTGGATTGATGTGTGATGCTAGTGACCATACTATAGGAGCTGTCTTGGGGCAGAGACAAGACAAGCTTGTGCACGTCATTTATTATGCTAGCCGTGTGCTAAATGGCACGCAAAGGAATTACACAACTACAAAAAGAACTATTAGTTGTAGTTTATGCTTTTGATAAGTTTAGGTCTTATTTGATTGGTTCTAAGGTTATTGTTTTTACTGATCATGCTGTTCTTAAGTACCTTCTAACCAAACAGGATGCTAAACCAATGTTGATCAAGTGGGTGCTCTTTCTTCAGGAGTTTGGTATTGAGATTAGAGACAAGAAGGGGTCAATGTATCAAGTGGTTGACCACCTTTCCAGCCTTGAACCTGGAAATGCTATGCAATAACCCACTCTTGTGACTGAGACCTTTCCCGACAAGCAACTCTTTGTTATTCAGAGAGCCTTGTGGTTTGTGGATATTACAAATTACAAGGCTAAGGTTCATCCCAAAAGAGTACACTAAACAACAAGTGAAGAAGTTACTCAGTGATGCCTAGTACTTCTTATGCGAGGAGCCTTACCTCTTCAAGAGGTGCTCAAATGGTATCATCTGGTGGTGTGTTCCAAATGAGGAGGCTGATGTTGAGGATTACGACGGTTAGGAAATTTAGCAAAACAATTTTTTCATTGATAGCATAGTCCAAACCGGCAATGGATCCTCCCAATCAAAGTGTAATTTTTCTAATTAAAATAACCGAGAGTAGTTAAACCTCGGGTCGTTCTCCCTTGGAATGCAATTAAGGTGTTACACTCTTGGTTGTGAGGAAAAGGGGGTTTTCAAGTATAGAACGGAAAATTAAAGGAACAAAGAGATAAAAGAACTAAAAAATGATCAAAATTGAAATCAATGAAATAAAAAAGGAAACAAGATCAAAAGTAGTGAAAATGCTATAAATGCATAAAAGAGCTTTAACTTGGGAACGAGAATTAAGGAATCCTATCATCGTCATAACCACAACTATGGCAACTATGATGAGTCAATCTCGTTTCGTCAACCCCTAACATCGAGGAGTAAGTCAAGCAAGCATAATTGACCTTAATCCATAAGTCCTAGCTAACTTACTAATCACTTAGTAAAAAGCTAGCGTCAACGGAAACAAGAGTCAACTAACTACCCAAGAATTACCACTAAATTTCGGACATTATGACTCTAGTATCCTAAGAACTCATTTCCCAAGCCAAGGTGTGAAAATCTACTCAAAATTTAAAGTTGGCATTTTCACAAACACGTTGTAGGCATAAAGGCAAAATATGTAAAATGGAAAAAGATAATGAAAACTATAACCAAACTATTCACAAAGTCAACAATAAACATGAAATCAAGCAAATAGAAATCATAAAAGACAAAATTCATCAACCAAAACTTCAAAAAATCAAAGTTGCAAATATTAACAAAGTACTTGAACTATGAGCAAAATATAGTAAGAGTAGTGAAATTAAAGAAGAAATTAAAGAGTACTTGAGCAAAATGTAGTAAGAATAGTGAAATTAAAGAGGAAATTAAAGAGTACTTACAATGTGATAGCAAAATCCAAGACCAAAATTGAACTATAAAATGCTACAATGAAAACTACATAAACCTTACGAGAGAATTTATATCTACACCACTCCTACTCCTAATGCATTTTTCTACCCTAAAAACTAATCTAAAGCCTAATAAAACCTAATAAAACCTACTACCTTCATACGGCATGAAGTTCCCTTCATATAGCACTTCCATTTGGCTTCAGCACACTCAAAATGTGGCCAAAAGGCCCCCAAAATCGCGAGCCACATGCTTCATTAATGAAGTCACGCGCTGGTACCTGTGCGTACGCACACTTGCTGAATTTCCTCCTATGCGTATGCACAGAAGTTGTGCGTAGGCACACTTACTGATTTTCATCCTATGAGAAAAGCATTTCAGAGTGTGCCCACGTACACCTTCTGTGTGGGCACACTCTGAAATGCTTTTCTCCTTTGTTTTCTTCATGTGTTCTCCCTTTTTGCATGCTTTCTTCCACTTCTACCAAACCATTATTGTCTTTAGGACATAAATCACTCAACAAATATATCATGGCATCAAATGGAATAAAAGTAAAATTAAATAGCTCAATTTAAGAACAAAAATGCATGTTTTCACATTTAGGTTTAATTTAGGGGTCAAACACAAAAGTATGCTATTTTAGTGAATAAGTGTGAGTTTATATGATGAAATCCGTCCAATTTAAGCCTAAAATTATCATCAAAGTTGGATCCATCAATTCTTCCACACTTAAACAATAGCATCTCCTCATGCTAAACACAAACAAGGAGAATGATCAAAGGGTAACAACTTATTGAATTCAACTATCTATACTATAGTATCCTATGGAATTGGTGAAAATAACAATCAAATTTCCAAGCAAGTATATGAACATATAGGGCTAAGCAAAGAAGTAATTCAATGCAATCAAAATCTAAAGAATTGATTCAAGTTGTCAAAACAAAACAACTTGCATGAATGTATGACAAGAGGTGTGAAAATATAGAATTGAGTGATCGAACCCTCACTAGGTGTGTATACACTCTTAACGCTCGGTGTTTTAGGGTTTAATCACTCAAGTCTCCTCTAATCATGCTTTCAAGGATTTGCTTTTCATCTAACAATCAACAAACATATGATGAATGAATGCAAATATCATGAGGTCCTTAGAGGGTTGTAATGGGGTTAGGGTTAAGGTGGGAGTAAATATAGCTAAGTGGACAAAGGAATTAGATATTTGATTAACTCATGTATCTCACTCAACCTATATCAACCAAATGACAAAAATGCAACCTAACTTTCCATTCCTTTCTTTTTTTTACACATTCTTTTTCTTTGGCATAACCTTTGTTCCCATTTTATTACTATATTATTTTTTTTCATTTCATTTTTATTTTTTTCTATTTATTTTTTCTTTTTTTTCTTTCTTTGACAAATGCATATAGTTAGAGTAAATTGACACAAGAATATGCATCCATTTCCCAAAAATTCAATGAATACCCAAAATAATTTTATCTCTCTACCAATGCTTTCCAAAAATTTCTCCACACTTAAATGACATATACACCTCAACCTAAGCTAATCAAAGATGCAATTCAAGGTGATTCATGGTTTTACGCTTAAGGTTTTGATGTGGTTACAATTAGAACAAAGGGGATTAAAAAGCTCAAATTGGCTTACAAAGGTAGATATAAGGGTTAGGCTATATGGTTGAGTAATCTTAATTCAAAAAATGGCCTCAATCATACTAAATGCATTCAAAACATCAATCATCGAAAATAATGAATCAAGCAAAACCAATATCGCAATCGTAGAAGGAGCATAGTACACAATGAACAAAAATAATGGTTAAAATATGCAACCACACAATATGGCTCAACAACTCACAAGGTTGTTAGTTCTATCTCTCTTCTATGTTCTACAGAAATTCATTTAAGCAAGTTCAAAAAGGATTTTTCAGATCAATTCAATAGAATGTCCTAAAAACAAAATTCTTGGAAGATTTTGTTGTTTTTTACCAAAATTATTTCCTATATGTATGTATGATGTGATAGATACAATTTCAAAAATTTTCTAGTTCTATTCCTAATTTTCAACATCCAAAAACTAATATGAATAATTAGGACAAAATTGAACTAGGCACTATGCTATTCACAATATCCAATCACAACTTCTATCTATCAACTAAAGTAAAAGTGCAATAGTAAAAAATACTAACAAATATTTACAAGAAATATAGTAAAAGAAAACAAAAATAAAATGCAAAGTGTTCGAAAAAGAAATTTTACGCCCCAAATAATGGTGAATCCTCCCCCACACTTAAGCGTTACACAGTTCTCCGTGCATGAACACAATTCGGGGAGAATGGCTCTACGTTCCTCCACCTTCAGCTAGTGGATGTGGGGGCTCGGGTTGCATGGAAATCTCCAAGTCCAACACAGGGTCAGCATCTCTATACTCGGTGTCCTCCTCCTCTACCGGCTCCTTGCCTTGATTTCTCATCCTAAGAAAGAATGAATAAACACTACAAGAAACATCGTTAAAATCGACGGCCAAATCGATGGCTAAGCAGTCGATAATATTAAATTTCGACGACAAAATGGACGGCGGAGATGGTCACTATTAAACTTGTCGATTTTTCAAAATTCTAATAAAATCGATGGCTTGCCTTGCCGTCGATAATAATGTAATAAAATTGACAGTGTTTTTGTCTATAATATGAGTTTGAAAATTATACATTCTTACTAAAATCGACAAAGTTGCCGTCGATATTATTATATTAAATTGATGCCATTTCTGTCGATATTTGATTCAATTAAATCGACAATAGTTTCATCTATAATATGCTTAATAAAATCGACAATATTTTAGTCTATAATATGCATAATAAATCGACAATAGTTTCGTCTATAATATGTTTAATAAAATCGACAACATTTCAGTCGATATTTGATTCAATAAAATTGACACAGTTGCCGTCGATTTATTAATTTAGATATCGACAAATTCTTTATCTATATTTTATTTTTTTGTCTATTTTAAATTTAAAAAGTGACAACTTTTCCGTCAATTTAAATAGTTATATGTTTTAATTATTTTTTTATTTGAAAAATAGTAAACATATAATGCAAATAAACTTTTAAATAAATAAATAAAATTTATACAGAATATTAAATAACAAGACAAATAAACATTTAAATATGAAAATAAAATTTATAGTAAATATTATTTTGCCAATAACCTTTACTTGTTTCTAGTTCATACTTGTTATGTATATATGTCAATCTTTCTTTTGCCTTAATGAAAAGCTAATTAATAAAAAGAAGCTGTGACATACACTAATTAGGAATGACGGTAAAACAGGAATTAATTAATTAATTAATTATACATGTTGTTGAAGGAAAGAAAAAAGTAGTGACTAGTGAGCAAGCTATGCATGTAGTATATATAACTGAGGACTTAACTTTGTGCATAGTTTTGATGATTCAACACTTGTAATTAAGACTACACTAGTAGTAGTAGTACTAAGAACAAAATTGGAAACCTCAGTGGTGTCTCTGAAGCTACCTAATTAATCCAAAACACATAGAGATCTGCATTGTCAAAAGGTAGTGAATGTGTCTACCCTTGTGATCTTCAACCTCTTTACAGGGGGAAACAAACTGATGCACGAAAAATTTGTCTCGTAACAAATTTTCTTCGGCAAGTGTACCGAGTTGTCGTCAAGTAAAAACTCACTATAGAGTGAGGTCGAATCCCACAGAGATTGATTGATCAAGCAACTTTAATTAGAGGAATGTTCTAGTTGAGCGAAACAGAATTTGATTTGAGATTTGCAGAAATTTAAATAGCAGAAAAGTAAATAGCAGAAAAAGTAAATGCTAGAAATAAAGAGCTGAATGTAAATGGCATAAAGTAAATTGCAGAATCTTAAATGGGAATGGGGGAAATGCTCATAAAAGTAAATGGCAGAAATTAAAGAGAATGGGTAAGATCAGAAATGGGGAGTTCATTGGGCTTAGGAGATGTTGCATTCTCCGGATCAAATTCATTTTCATCTCTTCCTCAATCAATGCATTCATTGATCTCCTTGGCAATCTTAAGTGATCGAATTCCAATTCCTTGGTAATCCAATCTCTCAAATCTTGATCAATAGCCAATTCCTTGGTCAATTGCTCATGAGAAGAGATAAAGTATGGTCACTAATTATACCACATGCATTCCCAAATCAAGTATTGGTAGGATTATAGGCACATATCCATCCAAACCCAATTTGGTCCAGCATGAGAAAGCATTTCTAGCATGATCTCTTCATTCCTCTTCCAAGGTTCCGAAGTGATCCAAGTATGAATAGCTTCTTTTCCAAGATAGCTACCCAATTGGATGAAGATTGAAAGCTTTCTAGTAAAATCAAGAGAAAAGATAGAATAAGAAGAATGAAAACTAATATTGATCCATCAAATTGCAGCAGAGCTCCTTAACCCAATGAAAGGGGTTTAGTTGTTCATAGCTCTGGAAAATGAAAACAAAGATGGAGAATACATCCTCAAAGTAAAACTAGAAGTTGCAGAAAAAGTAAAATACAGAGAGTAGTTCTATGCCCAAGGCTCCCTAAAGTTTTCCAAAAAGCCCCTAATCTAATTCAAAGCTACTCCTATATATACTACTCTTCTGATCCTCTAGTTGGCTCTTCAAGTCTTGGGTATGGGCCTCTGGATCTTGAGTTTGAAGTAGTTATCCTCTTTATTGGGCTTAGCTTTGCTTGCAGAGAGAAAATGTGAAGTAGGCAGGGACTTTGGCTTAGGACGTTAGTGGTGTCAACGTTAAGTGAAAGTGTGGGTTCGAGAACGTTAGTGACAATCACCTTTTTCACTAACGTTCCTAACCCAAATATGATCACGTTGACTTCAATGTCAGTGGCACTAACGTGACCACTAACGTTGCCTCTTGGTCCTTCGCATACGTTATTGGGACTTACCTTTCCCAATAACGTGGTGAGTCACCCCTTCTCCTTACGTTAGAGTCCACGTTAACTAGGTTAACGTGGTTTCTAACGTAGTAATGCCAATCCTTCGAGAACGTTAGTGACACTTACCTTTGTCACTAACGTTCCAATGTGCCCCTACTTCCCACGTTAGAGTCCACGTTAACTAGGTTAACGTGGCTTCTAACATAGTAATGCTAGCCATCTCCAACGTTAGTGACAAAGGTGAGTGTCACTAACGTTGGCTCATTATCTCTTTATCCACGTTAGCTTCCACGTTAACTAAGTTAACGTGGGAGTTAACGTTGTTCATGGTGGCTCTTGGTGGTTCACCTCAACGTTAGTGACAAAGGTAAGTGTCACTAACGTTGGCAATCACTTTCTTTCTCCACGTTAGCTTCCAAGATAACTAAGTTAACGTGGGAGTTAACGTGGCTCATTGTGGCTTGGCCAACGTTAGTGACAAAGGTTAGTGTCACTAACGTTGGCATCTCTTTTGCTTTCCAACGTTAGAGTCCACGTTAACTAAGTTAACGTGGCAACTAATGTGGCCACTCATGAGCTTGGTCCAACGTTAGTGACAAAAGAGAGTGTCACTAACGTTGGCCTTGTTTCTTTTTCCACGTTAGAGTTCATGTTAACTTAGTTAATGTGACTCTCAACGTGGGCTATGATGGCTTCGAGGGCGTTATTGGCGATTACCTTTCTCATTAACGTTGCAAGCTAGCTCCCATTCCACGTTAGAGGTCACGTTAGTTAGACTAACGTGGCTGCTAACGTGGTTCTTCTTTGCTTCCTTTGTCCTGAAATCAAGCAACAAAGTGCATCAAAGTTCTAGTCCAAGTCATGAGTCATGCATCATCCAATTTGTAATATAATTCATGCAAAATTCTCATGAAATCATGTAAAGTGCACAATGTAAGCTTGAATAAAGATGTAAGTGAATATCTACCCAAAACTAATTTATTTCTTAAGAAAATGCATGAAACTACCCTAAAAATAGTAAAGAAAGGTTAGTGAAACTGGCCAAAATGCCCTGGCATCACAAACATCCTACACCAACATCAATATATAATATCAATTAGTTTCATTAAAGAAAGAAAGAAAAAATAAAATTTAGATGATGATGATGACTTACTCCCAAGGAACATCCCCAATCATAACAAGATCTCCTCCGTCATCTTCATAAGTGAATACATGGCATCTCTCACCAGGTTGAACTACAACTTCATCCATCTCTGTACCCCAGAGAATGGTGGTGTCGAACATGTTCTCAAGTCTCTTAACAAGCTCATGGTAGCTTCCATGTGCTAATATGTTGAGTTTCCTCCCTATTGGAATGCCTTCCATGTACACCTTCGCAAACAGGCTTCCACCACGTTCTTCGTGAGTGCTGAGTGCAAGTCTCAGATTCAAGGAAGCATTTGAAGAAATGTTAGAGGAAGAGGAACAAGTAGTAGCAGCTTTTCTTCCCATGCTAATAAAAAATGGTAATAGTAGGTAGCACTATCACAATTGCACCAAGCCTCCTATTCTTATCTCCCTTTAAATAATAACAAGAGAACCCAGAACAGAGATCCTATATTCCTATTCCTGTTCCTATTGCTATTGTTGATGATATTAAATATTATATGCATAAGAAATGACACAACAAACAACAGTCATATGAAAATGATTTTCCAAACACACTTTTCTTCTCTTTATTCTGTTATCTAATTAGCTAGAAATATAATGGATACTCTTCCAAAAAAGGGGCTAACTTAATTTAAGAATCTAAGAACATAGTTGATAGCATTCAACAATTAGAAAAGGGGCTAACTTAATTTCAGATGCAAAAAAATACTCCTCAAAATAGCCACGGTTTTCTTCGGAACCAAAGCAGCAAGTATATCAAAAATTCAAAATCACTTCAGAAAACAACAACAACAACAACAAATGAAACGAAAGAAAAAGAAAAAAAGGGAAGAAATGGTGCCAAGCCGCCAACCTTGCAAATGAAATCCAGGGAATGAAAGTGGTGGGATTAGAACAGAACTAGAAATGCTGATATCATAGCCTAGATACTGCCAGTACATTCAACAGAACGATCCACTCCTCCATTGGTCATTTCAGCAATTATCTATTGATAAATATTAACATCTTAGTCTTTTTTCTCTAAATATATAAATAATTATGCAGAAAAACTTAGAATGAACTAACCTCTTGTATAGGTTTGTTATGATCTTTTGGGTTCACAAATTCATTAACCCCAAACTTCTTAGCTGCCAACAATAATAAATAAGAAAATACCATCAATAAGTGAATACAATTTGTAGATTTAGAAAACTTGCTCAACTTATTCTATACTGAATCATCTACTACATTTGATTCAAAAATAACTGCATTATGCCTAATTCATTTTAAAACCCATAAACGTAGAATTAGAATTGCTTTTCTTGTTTCCCACTAATCTATTGCTTATCTCGGTACCAAAAAAATCACTTCGTGGACTATAGTATGGAACCCCTTCAAGATGATTCCCTACCTGTTTCTCTATCAAATTGATGAGGAGAAATACATTACATATATAGAAACAAGAACCATTAAAAGATTTCTTTAAGTAAGCAAGCACATCTACTCAATAGTAATGTCTTATAGTGTTCACTATAATTGACAAGACAGTAGTCGCAACCATAGTTTCACTCTAATTGCTATTCAAAATGATTGATTAAATTCAGCACTCCAAGCTGTAAAATGAAAAAGGTGGCCACTCATTAAGATTATTAGCAAAAACCCAATGAAAAATAACAAATGCAGAAAAATGAAAAAGAGAATTAAGCCACTTCAAAAGAGAATTGATGTTCTCTTCACGGATGCTGTTGAGAGGTTGCTTTATTATATTATTTAGTATATTTATAACAATAACTTAATGGAGGAAAAATTTAATTATTATTATATGCATGCTTTTATATCAGATGGGATGTAAATACCATTAACAATCTTCCAGACTACATGATATTGTGCTTCCTAGCGCTTTATAACACTATCAATGAAATGGCTCTTGATATCTTCAAAGATCATGCAGTCAAGTGCCTCCCCTATCTCAAAAAAGCTATATGTACTATACTTTTCCTAAGTTTAATAAAGTCTTATTAACTTTTAATTAGATTCTTAAATTAATGTTTTCACTATTATCTACAGAATTATTATGAGGATTCATAAATTGACTGATATGTCTATACTATGATATCCATGATATGATTTGTGCAAATCATTTCTGCAAGAAGCAAAATGGTACAACAACAAAGTTGTACCAAGATTCAAGGAGTACTTAGAAAATGGTTCAGTCTCATGCTCAGGCAGGGTTGTTCTTTCTCATTTCTTCTTCTTACTCAATCAAGAAATAACAGAGCCAGCACTTTATTCGTTAACTAACTACAGTGGATGAGAACTGATGCATAGAAACAGATCACAAGTAACAAAACAATGCTCTTCAAAAGATTTTTTTCTTTTTCAAAAAAAAAAAATTCATAATGCACTTATGATGAAAAGAATTTTTTCTTTAATTATTTATTTAAGACAAACAGCAAGCTAAATTAGAACAAAAGCAAAATCCAAATCAGAACAAAAGCAAAATCTCTAACAAAAAATCAGTACAGAAGGAGAGTATAAAATAAGTACCAAAATCATTTCAATTAAGCAGAGAAAGAATATTAGCAGAGAAATAATATATTAAGAATTCATGAAGTAGCAAGTTATGACCAGAATAAACATGACCAGAATTTATAGATTTAGAAAACAGGATATTACAATTAGGTCATAGTTTACACCTGAAATAGGGGATTTCCAAATGAAACTGAAGTTGGCTTTGAAAAAAGTTCAGTAACGGTTAGAAAACGATACCTGGTTCTTGTGAGCTCGATTGAGAGAGAGCGGAGAAGGAGCAAAGTAGGAAGAGTGATGAGTCCATATTTGATGATATATTTGGACTCAATTTGGATGGATTCTAGCACATAAACTCACACTTAAGCACCAAAATAGCATACTTTTGTATTTTGTCCCTAATTTGATCGTAAATGTGAAAACATGCAATTTTGTGCTTAAATTGAGAAATTTAATTCCACTTTCATGCCATTCGATGCCATGACATGTTTGTTGATTAATTTCAGGTTATAGAGGCAAGAATGGATGGCCAAAAGTGGAAGAAAGCATGTACAAGGGAGAAAACATGAAGAAAATAAGGAAAAGCACACACAGCAAAGTGTGCGTGCGCAAAAGCATTTGTGCTTGCGCACAAGAAGGAATTTCCATGTGTGCCTGTGTGTACGCACAGGTCAACTTTCAGCCAAGTGTGCATACGTACACATCTGTGCGTACGCACAGGACCCTGCACGTGATTGCATTAATGAAACCCGTGCTGCGCGATTTCTGAGGGCTCTTGCCGCATTTTGGAAGGCTTAAAGGCTGAATTTGGATGCTATATGAAGGGGATATCAACAGATATGAGGGCATTAGGTTTTAGTTTTATTTTCATTAGTTAGGAAGCTTCCATAGTTAATTTAGGAGTAGGAGTAGGAGTAGTGTAGAAATTCTCTCTTAGGGTTTATGTAGTTTTCATTGTAGCATTTTATAGCAAGCTTTTCTTTTGGATTTTGCTTCTTTAATTGTAAGTACTCTCAATTTCCTCTTTAATTATAGCACTTTTGCTTTTAATTTCCTTTGGTTCAAGTACTTTGTTCATATTTGCGATTTTAAGTTTCTTGAAGTTTTGATTTATGAATTTAATGCTTTATGCTCTCTTTATGTTTGATTGCTTGTTTATATTTGATTTTATGAATGGTTGGTTATAGTTTTCCATTTTCCCTTACAATTTTTCATGTTTTACTTTTATGCACACAAGGTGTTTGTGAAAATTCCAATTATGAGTTTTGAGTAGATTTTCATACCTTAGCTTGGGATTTGAGTTTCTAGGATACTAGAGTCATAATGTCCAACATTTAGTGGTAATTTTTGGGTAGTTAGTTGACTCTTGTTTCCATTGACGCTAGCTTTTTACCAACTAGTTTGGTAAGTTAGCTAGGACTTATGGATTAAGGTCAATTATGCTTGCTTGACATACTCCTCGATGTTAGGGGTTAATTAGGCGAGATTGACTCATCATAATTATCATAGTTGTGGTTATGGTGATGATAGAACTCATTGGATCCTCTTATTCCCAAGTCAAGGCTCTTTATTGCATGTATAGCATTTTCACTAGTTTTGATCTTGCTTTCTCTTTAATTGCATTAATTACAATTTTGATCATCTCTTAGTTCTTTTATTCTTAAGTTCTTTTAATCTTTCATTTCTTGCTTGAAAACTCCCTTTTTGCCTTAACAACCAAGGAAGTAACACTTCAATTACATCCTAGGGAAGAACGACTCGAGATTAAAGTACTCTTGATCTCGGTTATTTGATTTGAATTTAAATATTTGATTTTGGAATTAATTGTTAGTCTAGACTATACTTTCAACGACAAAATTCTATTTTCTGAAAATCTAGATCTACGATAAATTCCTCTTTATTAAGGAGCGACGGCGGCAACAGTGAGAAGGAACGATGGCTACACGGTAGCAACGGAGCGACAAGCGGTGCGAGCAAGAGGAGCGACAGTGGCGGCACGAGCAAGGTGAGCAACAGTGGCGGTGGCGCAACCGTAAAGTGGGCTGAAATTGTGTTTCTGAATGCAGAAAAGAAGTGGAATGCAGAAAAGAAAAGAAATGGATAAAATTGTGTTTCTGAACTTGGAGCGGGAAGTGGGTGCGGACTGGTGTTTTTAGCAATAACAATCGACGGTGTATATGTCGAATTTATTTTGAAAAAAAGCAACGTCTTTAGCATCTATTTTATACATTAAATCTACACCATTTATTTGATTTTAAAAAGTAATATGGACCGTTCAAATTTATCGACGGAAACATTGTCGACATTTTAAATATAAAAATAGATGACATGTTTGTCGATTTTAATATAAAAGTATTTTCAACCCCCGCTTCGTCGACAATCGGACGATAGTTAAATAAGATTTAATACATCATCAAAAAATCAACGACCAGGCTGTCGATTTTATTATTTTATTATTATTTTTTAAAAAAATATCCACAGCAAGCCGTCAAAAAATATCGATGGGAGACATAGCCGTCGATTTTTTACGTTGATAAATATGCTTTTTCTTGTAGTGAAAGTATAATTAAGAATCATAGGCAAGCAGCACAAAAAGGTAAAGTAAGAAGAAAATAAGCATCTAATTGAGGAAGTTTGCATAGTGGTGTGTGATGATGAAAATGAGCCGTGTGTGTATTCCAATTATGTGCACGGTCAGAAAACACACAACGGCCGGTTAAAACAGCATTCACACAATCAAAAAGTAAGCATGGGTTCCTCAATTAAATTAAGTTGCACGTAATGAATAAGTGTCAATTAGACTCAAGCAAGCTTAGGCAATTACAACAAGAGTGAATTGAATTTAAGAGGTATTGTATATTGAAATTGTGCAAGTGAAAGCACAAAATTAATGTAAAATAGCACAACACACAATAACCAATCAATAATGAAAAGAAATCTACTTATTCATCCTTAAGAATAATGAAATAATCACATGGATAAGGTGCTTGTTACAAAAAGTGACAAGCTTGAAAAGTATCAAGTCAAGTCAACTCAAACAAATGCAAAGCATTAACATGAAACAAGGACCTTGTTATGTGATTATATTGATTTAAAACCATGATGAACAAACAATTCAACTCACTTCACTAAATTCAATATGTACTTGTTCAAAATTTTACCAAAAAAGAAATCCAATGTCAATTTCCATATCAATTTGGTGGTAGCAATTCAAAGCAATAAACAAGTACATTATTAAAATTTCAATCCAAACAACATTATAATCATTCAAAAGTGCACAATTCTTGATTAGAATGCCAAACAAGGATATAATCCAACACATATGGTAGCTACAACACATGCATTAAACTCAAAGTTCATTTAGGAATTATATCAAACACATAGTATGCAGTGCACAATTTCAACAATTTCAAGCAAAATTCAAACATCAATAACCCATAAATAAAAAATTGAACACTTGTAAATCAACAAACAAATAATTAAGTAAAACTTAAGCTAGATTACTAAAGTTAAATAAAGAAAACAAAAATTAAACAAGCAAAAAACAAAAAAAGAGTAAAGAGAGTAGAAAAGGAAGAAAGAAGAAAGAAATAGAGGGGAGAAGAGAAGTGGTGGCGCAGTGGTGGTTCCGGCGGCGGCGGGGTCGCCGGAAGAAGGGATGGGTGGGGCTGGGTGGAGAAGTAGTAAAGAAGAAAGGGTTGGGGTGGGGGTGAGTAAGACGCAATAGGGCACCTTTCCTAATCAACGCTCAGAATGCGACGTGTGCGTACGCAGAAGACGGTGTACACGCGCACAAAAGGGAAAAACATAGGGGATGCGAGCGCACAAGGTGTGCGAGCGCTCCTGGCAGGAAGGGAATCAAGAAGTGTGCGTACGCACAAAGCTGCGCGCACGTATAGAAGAATCTTCCCATTTTTTTAGGGTAAAGTATCATGTGTCTGTACGTACAAAGGCAAAAAATTTGGGGTCCGCGCGCGCACATGGTGTGCGAATACTCCCAGCAGAAGGGGTGCCGATAAATGTACGTACACACAGAAGTCAAAATCTGGGGAAAGTGTGCCTGGGCACAGGTGTGTGCCTACGCACATTTTCTTGTTTCTGCAAAATTTTTAAAGCCTCTAAGCACCAACATGACTTCCAAAACAGTTTTTTTTAAGCCCCAAACATATTAAAACCCCAAAAACATGTTATTCCACTAAGATTACCTAATAAACACCAAAATGCAACTAAATTAAGCCGAGAATTCATTCAAACTAAGCTAAGAAAAGAGACAAAATTCAATAAACAAAAGGCTAAAAGAGAGAAAGGTTGGAAGGATATTACCATGGTGGGGTGTCTCCCACCTAGCACTTTAGTTTAAAGTCCTCAATTTGGACTTTTTGAGTGAAGCTTATGTCATGGTGGCTTATGCTTCCACACATCCTTGAGTCACCAGCCATGTTTGCTCTTAAAAGCTCCTTCAGGATCCCAAACGAAGTACATTAAGCTCTTAAGAAAATTCAAGCAAGCAATTGGGACCCAAGATTGTTGGTTGTAGAATTGTATGCCCGGATCCCACACTTTGGTTTCTCTATCATCCTCTTGTTGATTCTTGCTCTTGCACTTGAATGAACAACTTCCCAAGCACCTTTGAAGCGCCCAAATAAACCTTGGAATCATCCTAATTGAGCCTTGCACCACTTATGCTTTGAATTTATTTGGTAACAAACACCCAATCCTTCACAATTTAACACTCCAAGAAGCACCTTAAGTTGGTGATCCGTCTCCAAGATAGCAAACTGATGTGGGCCGATGAAGCTCGTTGAAGATATTGTTACCCACTCAATTTGCCCTTGGGTTAGAGTCATCCTATTGAACTATTGCATGAAAGCTTTCACTTCTTGGGTGACCACCTCTTCCTCACCACCCATATCTCTCTCAAACTAAAAGGAGAAGGGTTCCTCAAGATTATTGAGGGGATTGACCAAGGTGGACAAAAAATTGTGGATGATGGAATCCAGTTCTTGATCAAATTCCCTCAATTCTCCATTCACCTCTTCCAATTCAATTATTTTACCTTCCTCCTCTTGTGACTCCAGCTTTAGCTCCACTCCTTCTACCTTAGACCCCATATTCTCCTCCTCACTATACTCCTTGGTTGATCCTCCACATCCCTCAAGTGAGATGTCTTGATTGCTTGAGTGTAGCAAGGTTAAGTGGCTCACCAGTTCGGCTATGGTTGCCATGAACTCCCCTTGCTTCTTTCGGAACCTTTCTTGCTCTTGGAAGAATGCTTGAAGATGTTTTGTTCTTGGGGCAAGGGTTGGAGAACTTCACATTTTGGTGAAAAAGAAGGTTCAAGAGTTGGGAGAAAGGTTGTATAGTTGAAAGGTGTGTTATGTGGGTGAGGGTATTGAAGTGGTGTGTAATAAGGTGATGGTTCATATGGTTGGTGGCAAGGTATGTAAACATCTTGATTCCATGGAGGTGGATGGTGTGGAGCTGGAAGGTTTGGTGGTTGGAGATTATGTAGGGGGTACCATTCATACCTTTGGGTTTGGTATGCACATAGGGGAGGGTTTGGCTCGTTGTAGTATGGGGAAGGTGCTTTCTCCCTCAATTGATTTTCCCACTCCATGATGCAATCCCAATTTGAATTCATCATACCCTACAATACATTCACAACCAAGCTTCAAGCATCAAGGGTGATAGCTCATATAAAAAGTAGAGCATCAACAAACAAGAAAAACAAAACCTAAGCATTAACAAAAACAACCAAACAACCAAAAAGCAAGATATTTACACTATTGACATATTTACAACAACCAAAAACATAACACCAATTACATCCCTGGCAACGGTGCCAAAAACATGATGTTGAGGATTATGAAGGTTCGGAAATTTGGCAAAACAATTTCTTCGTTGATAGCATAGTCTAAACTGGCAATGGATCCTCCCAATCAAAGTTTAATTTTTCTAATTAAAATAACCGAGAGTAGTTAAACCTCGGGTCGTTCTTCCTTGGAATGCAATTAAGGTGTCACGCTCTTGGTTGTGAGGAAAAGGGGGTTTTCAAGTATAGAACGGAAAATTAAAGGAACTAAGAGATAAAAGAACTAAGAAATGATCAAAATTGAAATCAATTCAATAAAAAAGGAAACAAGATCAAAACTAGTGAAAATGCTATAAATGCATAAAAGAGCCTTGACTTGGGAATGACAATTAAGGAATCCTATCATCGTCATAACCACAACTATAGTAACTATGTTGAGTCAATCTCGCTTTGTCAACCCCTAACATCGAGGAGTAAGTCAAGCAAGCATAATTGACCTTAATCCATAAATCCTAGCTAACTTACTAATCACTTAGTAAAAAGCTAGCGTCAATGGAAATAAGAGTCAACTAACTACCCAAGAATTACCACTAAATGTCAGACATTATGACTCTAGTATCCTAAGACCTCATTCCCCAAGCTAAGGTGTGAAAATCTACTCAAAATCTAAAGTTGGCGTTTTCACAAACACCTTGTGGGCATAAAGGCAAAACATGTAAAATGGCAAAAGATACTGAAAACTATAACCAAACTATTCACAAAATCAACAATAAATATGCAATCAAGCAAATAGAAATCATAAAATACAAAATTTATCAACCAAAACTTCAAGAAATCAAAATTGCAAATATCAACAAAGTACTTGAACTATGAGCAAAATGTAGTAAGAGTAGTGAAATTAAAGAGAAAATGAAAGAGTACTTACAATGAGATAGCAAAATCCAAGACCAAAATTGAACTATAAAATGCTACAATGAAAACTATATAAACCCTAAGAGAGAATTTCTATCTACACTACTCCTACTCCTAATGCATTTTTCAACCCTAAAAACTAATCTAAAACCTAATAAAACCTAATACCTTCATATGGCATGAAGTTTCCTTCATATAGCACTTCCATTTGGGTTCAACACACTCAAAATTGGGCCAAAAGGCTCCCAAAATCATGAGGCACATTCTTCATTAATGAAGTCACGGTCTAGTACATGTGCGTACGCACACTTGCTGAATTTCCTCCTGTGCGTACGCACAAAAGTTGTGTAAGAGCCAGTGTTTTCACGTAAAGCCGTTTTAATATAATAATTTTAAGTGCCCGAGATAGATTCAAAATTTAGAAGTTTTAATTTGAAATTATAAAGGTGTAATTTGGTTTCAATGAATTTTTCTTAGTCGGAAAATGTATTTTCTGAGAAAAACAGAGAAAAAATCACAAATCGACAGCCGAACCGGTCGAACAGGTTTAAGTTTGTCCGGTACTGCGTATTTAGAAAAATATGATTTTGGAAAAATTGATTTATTGTTTTGAAAGGACAAAAATAATTTTGGAATTGAAAACCGGGTACTAATCTTAAAGGTTTTGGCCCAAAGTGGGCCAAACGGGCTAAAAACGCTAACGGGTTGGACCGGGCCCAAAACGGGCCCAAGGTCCAACATATATAAGCTCATTAAATGAGCTTTGAGCTCATTTTTCAGAACATGAGAGAGAGACACGGTTTTGAGATGAGGGGAGAAGAGGAGAGTGGTTACTATTCACCTCCATCTTCCGGTAGCCATAACTTGAGCTACGGACCTCTGATTGACTAGCTGTTTGTGGCCACGTGAAGCTCTCGACGAGCTCTTGCTTACTATCTAATTTCTTCTGGTAATCTCTAGTAGTGGGTAATTGTTGGATTTTACCCCTACTCACGTTGGATAAGTTTGAGGTTTGGTGTTTGTTGGAGTTGGTTGAGGCTTTGAATCAAACTTGGTGGCTTCGTTACGGTGTTTGGTGCATTTGGGAATTGGCCAAGATGCAGGTTGCTAATCCACCTCCATGAGATTGTGAATATGGTGACAGAGCGGAGTATGGTTCCTCCTTAGTTTAATTCTATTTTACTTTATTATAGTTACTCTCACATCTCTTTGTATTTTATCTTTATGGCCTTAGACGCTTACTTGAGAGATAAGTTGTATAACCTGTTTTAAATTCCAAAACTCTGTATTTCTCTATTTGTAACTAGTCGGCTTAAACTCCGCAAGTTGTGGCTAGTTCCCTATGGTTATTATAATATTATATCTATATGTTCTATCCTCTTGCATCTATACCTTGTGTCTTATGCGTTAGCTTTGTGTGAACGTTTCGCGCTTTTGTAAATCTGTCTTTGAGCTTAATCCTTCATCAGGCTTCTAGAATATATTATTTCCTTCTATATATGTATATGTATAAGCCTTAGGACTATCGTAATCTCTGATTAACCTTTGCTTTACGGCTAGAGGTAAAGCTTAGGGTAATTGGGGTGTTACATTTAGTGGTAACAGAGCGGTTTGTCCTCGTGAGCCTAAGAGATGGACCGATTGTGCTTCGTTGCACACTCTGGGTCATTTTTCTTTCATGCTATTTAGGTTATCTACTTGATATTTCATAGCATGCTTGTTTGAGAGTGTCTTTTTGGGATAATTGAAGCACTAGACTTTTATATTGAGACTGATCACCTTGATATTGACTGTTTGGTGTGGAAAGAAAACCCTAATAGCAACTCACGGATGAGGTCAATCACGTTAATGGAGAGGTAGTAAGGATGGCTAACCTACCCTATGCGTTACGAGCTCAACATGTTCCGAAAAACCAGTTCGTGGAGTTGCGACATATCAGTTGACAAGTGAGACTCATCACTAGTGGCAAGGGAGGTACAAACGGTTGCTTTTATGGTTTTTAAATTATGATTTTTGATTTCTAACTGGTATAACATTGAACCATGTTGAAAAAGTTTTATAGTTTATAATGATTTTCAAATTTGATTTGGAACTTTGGTTTAAATGATTGGTTTTGAAACTAGGTCAGAACTCTTGGATTTAAAAGAAAAGTGAGTTCTCCGATTATGTTCATTTGTGAATTTGATTTCCAAATTATCTTATCGAAAGGAATTCAAATTGAAAAGTTTTTATTCAAGAAAACCATGATTTCAAGTATTTGTGTAAGACCCAGAACCTTTGAAAAGTCTTATTATGATCAAGTCCCAAATCATATAGTTATTTACAGCCTTAATTTCAGAAGTTATTTTATTAAAGATAATTAAGGCAAGTTTTGATTTATTGGATTTGAGATAAGTTATTATTATTATCCAATTTTACAATTATTGGATTATTTTCTATATTTGAACTATAAAGTTGGTAGTTGTGTGGTGCACGAAATTGTGATCTCTTCTTTTCACAACTCAAACAATCCCCGGTGATGAATCCAAAAACTTGGTGTTCAATACCATGGCATAAACACAACTTCGCACAACTAACCAGTAAGTGTACTGGGTCGTCCAAGTAATAAACCTTACGCGAGTAAGGGTCGATCCCACAGAGATTGTTGGTATGAATCAAGCTATGGTCACCTTGTAAATCTTAGTCAGGCAAACTCAAATGGTTATGAATGATGAATAAAACATAAAGATAAAGATAGAGATACTTATGCAATTCATTCGTGGGAATTTCAGATAAGCGTATGGAGATGCTGTGTTCCTTCCGTCTCTCTGCTTTCCTACTGTCTTCATCCAATCCTTCTTACTCCTTTCCATGGCAAGCTGTATGTAGGGTTTCACCATTGTCAGTGGCTACCTCCCATTCTCTCAGTGAAAATGTTCAACACACCCTATCACGGCACGGCTATTCAGCTGTCGGTTCTCGATCATGTCGGAATAGAATCCAGTGATTCTTTTGCGTCTGTCACTAACGCCACAGAATCGCGAGTTTGAAGCTCGTCACAGTCATTAATCATTGAATCCTACTCAGAATACCACAGACAAGGTTTAGACCTTCCGGATTCTCTTGAATGCAGTCATCAATTCTAGCTTATACCACAAAGATTCCGGTTAAAGAATCCAAGAGATATCCACCCAATCTAAGGTAGAACGGAGGTGATTGACAGTCACACGTTCATAGGTGAGAATGATGATGAGTGTCACGGATCATCACATTCATCAAGTTGAAGAACAAGTGATATCTTAGAATAAGAACAAGCTGAATTGAATAGAAGAACAATAGTAATTGCATTAATACTCGAGGTACAGCAGAGCTCCACACCTTAATCTATGTTGTGTAGAAACTCCACCATTGAAAATACATAAGAACAAGGTCTAGGCATGGCCGTGAGGCCAGCCCCCAAAACGTGATCAAAGATCCAAAGATCCAAGAATACAAAGTTCTAAAGATACCCAGATGAAAATACAATAGTAAAAGGTCCTATTTATAGAGAGCTAGTAGCCTAGGGTTTACAGAGATGAGTAAATGACATAAAAATCCACTTCTGGGCCCACTTGGTGTATGCTTGGGCTGAGCATTGAAGCATTTTCGTGTAGAGACTTCTCTTGGAGTTAAACGCCAGCTTTTGTGCCAGTTTGGGCGTTTAACTCCCATTGCGTTTAACGCTGGGCATTCTTGAGCTGATTTGGAACGCCGGTTTGGGCCATCAAATCTCAGGCAAAGTATAGACGATTATACATTGCTGGAAAGCCCAGGATGTCTACTTTCCAACGCCGTTAAGAGCGCGCCAATTGGGCTTCTGTAGCTCCAGAAAATCCACTTCGAGTGCAGGGAGGTCAGAATCCAACAGCATCTGCAGTCCTTTTTAGTCTCTGAATCAGATTTTTGCTCAAGTCCCTCAATTTCAGCCAGAAAATACCTGAAATCACAGAAAAACACACAAACTCATAGTAAAGTCCAGAAAAGTGAATTTTAACTAAAAACTAATAAAAATATAATAAAAACTAACTAGAACATACTAAAAACATACTAAAAGCAATGCCAAAAAGCGTACAAATTATCCGCTCATCACAACACCAAACTTAAATTGTTGCTTGTCCCCAAGCAACTGAAAATCAAATAAGATAAAAAGAAGAGAATATACAATGAATTTCAAAAACATCTATGAAGATCAGCATTAATTAGATGAGCGGGGCTTTTAGCTTTTTGCCTCTGAACAGTTTTGGCATCTCACTCTATCCTTTGAAATTCAGAATGATTGGCTTCTTTAGGAACTCAGAATCCAGATAGTGTTATTGATTCTCCTAGTTAAGTATGATGATTCTTGAACATAGCTACTTATTGAGTCTTGAAAATACATTTTTATGATTTTTCAGATCCTCAGTAACATGTCTCCTTTTTCATCATTCTTTCAAGAGCCAACATTCATGAACCACAAATTCAAAAGACATATGCACTGTTTAAGCATACATTCAGAAAACAAAAATATTGCCACCACATCAAAATGATTAATCTGTTATAAAATTCAAAATTCATGCAATTCTTCTCTTTTTCAATTAAGAACATTTTTCTTTTAAGAAAGGTGATGGATTCATAGGACATTCATAACTTTAAGGCATAGACACTAAGACACTAATGATCACAAGACACAAACATAGACAAACATAAGCATAAATTTTCGAAAAACAGGAAAATGAAGGACAAGGAGATTAAAGAATGGGTCCACCTTAGTGATGGCGGCTTGTTCTTCCTCTTGAAGATCTTATGGAGTGCTTGAGCTCCTCAATGTCTCTTCATTGCCTTTGTTGCTCCTCTCTCATGATTCTTTGATCTTCTCTAATTTTATGGAGGAGGATGGAATGTTCTTGGTGCTCCACCCTTAGTTGTCCCATGTTGGAACTTAATTCTCCTAGGGAGGTGTTCAGTTGCTCCCAATAGTTTTGTGGAGGAAAGTGCATCCCTTGAGGCATCTCAAGGATTTGATGATGAGAGGGATCTCTTGTTTGCTCCATCCTCTTCTTAGTGATGGGCTTGTCCTCATCAATGGGGATGTCTCCCTCTATGTCAACTCCAACTGAATAACAGAGGTGACAAATGAGATGAGGAAAGGATAACCTTGCCAAGGTAGAGGACTTGTCCGCCACCTTATAAAGTTCTTGGGATATAACCTCATGAACTTCTATTTCTTCTCCAATCATGATGCTATGAATCATGATAGCCCGGTCTATAGTAACTTCGGACCGGTTGCTAGTGGGAATGATTGAGCGTTGGATAAACTCCAACCATCCCCTAGCCACGGTTTGAGGTCATGCCTTCTCAGTTGAACCGGCTTCCCTCTTGAATCTCTCTTCCATTGGGCGCCCTCTTCACAAATGACTGTGAGGACTTGGTCCAACCTTTGATCAACGTTGACCCTTCTAGTGTAAGGATGTTCATCTCTTTGCATCATGGGCAAGTTGAATGCCAACCTTACATTTTCCGGACTAAAATCCAAGTATTTCCCCCGAACCATTGTAAGCCAATTCTTTGGGTCCGGGTTCACACTTTGATCATGGTTCTTGGTGATCCATGCATTGGCATAGAACTCTTGAACCATTAAGATTCCGACTTGTTGAATGGGGTTGGTAAGAACTTTCCAACCTCTTCTTCGGATCTCATGTCGGATCTCCGGATATTCACTCCTTTTGAGTTTAAAAGGGACCTCGGGGATCACCTTCTTCAAGGCCACAACTTCATAGAAGTGGTCTTGATGCACCCTTGAGATGAATCTCTCCATCTCCTATTACTCGGAGGTGGAAGCTTTTGCCTTCCCTTTCCTCTTTCTAGAGGTTTCTCTGGCCTTGGATGCCATAAATGGTTATGGAAAAACAAAATGCAAAGCTTTTACCACACCAAACGTAAAAGGTTTGCTCGTCCTCGAGCAAAAGAAGAAAGAAGAGAGTAGAAGAAGAAGAAATGAAGGAGAAGAAAATGGCTTTGTGGTTCGGCCAAAGGGTGAGAAGGGGTGTTTAGGTTGTGTGAAAATGAAGGAGTGAAGAGGGGTTTATATGGGGGGAAGAGAGGGGTAAGGTTCGGCTATGGGAGGGTGGGTTTGGGTGGGAAAGTGGTTTGAATTTGAATGGTGAGGTAGGTGGGGTTTTATGAAGGATGGATGTGAGTGGTGAAGAGAAAGATGGGATTTGATAGGTGAGGGGTTTTTGGGGAAGAGGTGTTGAGGTGATTGGTGAATGGGTGAAGAAGAGAGAGAGAGGGTGGTGGGGTAGGTGAGGATCCTGTGGGGTCCACAGATCCTGAGGTGTCAAGGAAAAGTTATCCCTCCACCAAGTGGCGAGCAAAATTGCTCCCTGTGCCAATTCTGGCATTAAACGCCGGGCTGGTGCCCATTTCTGGCGTTTAACGCCAACTTCTTGCCCTTTTCTGGCGTTTAACGCCAGTCTGGTGCCCCTTTCTGGCATTAAACGCCCAGAATGGTGCCAGACTGGGCGTTAAACGCCCATTTGCTAGCCTTACTGGCGTTTAAACGCCAGCAAGTTCTCCTCCAGGGTGTGCTGTTTTTCTTTCTGTTTTTCTTTCTATTTTTGCTTTTTCAATTGATTTTGTGACTCCTCATGATCATCAACCTACAGAAAACATAAAATAACAAAGGAAAATAGATAAAATATAACATTGGGTTGCCTCCCAACAAGCGCTTCTTTAATGTCAGTAGCTTGACAATGGGCTCTCATGGAGCCTCAGAGATGCTCAGAGCAATGTTGGAACCTCCCAACACCAAACTTAGAGTTTGAATGTGGGGGTTCAACACCAAACTTAGAAGTTGGTTGTGGCCTCCCAACACCAAACTTAGAGTTTGACTGTGGGGGCTCTGTTTGACTCTGTTTTGAGAGAAGCTCTTCATGCTTCCTCTCCATGGATACAGAGGGGTATCCTTAAGCCTTAAACACAAAGGATTCTTCATTCACTTGAATGATCAATTCTCCTCTATCCACATCAATCACAGCCTTTGCTGTGGCTAGGAAGGGTCTGCCAAGGATGATGGATTCATCCATGCACTTCCCAGTCTCTAGGACTATGAAATCAGCAGGGATGTAATGGTCTTCAACTTTTACCAGAACATCCTCTACAAGTCCATAAGCTTGTTTTCTTGAATTGTCTGCCATCTCTAGTGAGATTTTTGCAGCTTGCACCTCAAAGATCCCTAGCCTCTCCATTACAGAGAGAGGCATGAGGTTTACACTTGACCCTAGGTCACACAAGGCCTTCTTGAAGGTCATGGTGCCTATGACACAAGGTATTGAGAACTTCCCAGGATCTTGTCTCTTTTGAGGTAGTTTCTGCCTAGACAAGTCATCCAGTTCTTTGGTGAGCAAAGGGGGTTCATCCTCCCAAGTCTCATTGCGAAATAACTTGTCATTTAGCTTCATGATTGCTCCAAGGTATTTAGCAACTTGCTCTTCAGTGACATATTCATCCTCTTCAGAGGAAGAATACTCATCAGAGCTCATGAATGGCAGAAGTAAATCCAATGGGATCTCTATGGTCTCAGTGGGAGCCTCAGATTCCCATGGTTCCTCATTGGGGAACTCATTGGAGGCCAGTGGACGTCCATTGAGGTCTTCCTCAGTGGCGTTCACTGCCTCTCCCTCCTCTCCAAATTTGGCCATGTTGATGGCCTTGCACTCTCCTTTTGGATTTTCTTCTGTATTGCTTGGAAGAGTACTAGGAGGGAGTTCAGTAATTTTCTTGCTCTGCTGACCCACTTGTGCCTCCGAATTTCTAATGGAGGACCTTGTTTCAGTCATGAAACTTTGAGTGGTTTTGATTAGATCAGAGACCATGGTTGCTAAGTCAGAGTGGTTCTGCTTAGAATTCTCTGTCTGTTGCTGAGAAGATGATGGAAAAGGCTTGCCATTGCTAAACCTGTTTCTTCCACCATTATTGTTGTTGAAACTTTGTTGAGTTCTCTGTTGATCCTTCCATGAGAGATTTGGATGATTTCTTCATGAAGGATTATAGGTGTTTCCATAGGGTTCTCCCATGTAATTCACCTCTTCCATTGAAGGGTTCTCAGGATCATAAGCTTCTTCTTCAGATGAAGCTTCCTTAGTACTGCCTGGTGCATTTTGCATTCCAGACAGACTTTACGAAATCAGATTGACTTGCTGAGTCAATATCTTGTTCTGAGCCAATATGGCATTCAGAGTATCAATCTCAATAACTCATTTCTTCTGATTAGTCCCATTGTTCACAGGATTTCTTTCAGAAGTGTACATGAATTGGTTATTTGCAACCATTTCAATCAGCTCTAGAGCTTCTGTAGGCATCTTCTTCAAATGAAGAGATCCTCCAGCAGAGCTATCCAATGACATCTTGGACAGTTCAGACAGACCATCATAGAATATACCTATGATGCTCCATTCAGAAAGCATATCAGATGGACACTTTCTGACCAATTGTTTATATCTTTCCCAAGCTTCATAGAGGGATTCTCCTTCCTTCTGTCTGAAGGTTTGGACTTCCACTCTAAGCTTACTCAATTTTTAAGGTGGAAAGAACTTTGCCAAGAAGGCATTGACTAGCTTTTCCCAAGAGTTCAGGCTTACTTTAGGTTGTGAGTCCAACCATATCCTAGCTCTGTCTCTTACAGCAAAAGGGAATAGCATAAGTCTGTAGACCTCAGGGTCAACCCCATTGGTCTTGACAGTGTCACAGATTTGCAAGAATTCAGCTAAAAACTGATGAGGATCTTCCAATGGAAGTCCATGAAACTTGCAATTCTGTTGCATTAGAGAAACTAATTGAGGCTTAAGCTCAAAGTTGTTTGCTCCAATGGCAGGGATAGAGATGCTTCTCCCATAGAAGTCGGGAGTAGGTGCATTAAAGTCACCCAGCACCTTCCTTGCATTGTTGGCATTGTTGTTGTTTTCGGCTGCCATGGGTTCTTCTTCTTTGAAGATTTCTGTTAGGTCCTCTACAGAGAATTGTGCCTTAGCTTCTCTTAGCTTTCGCTTCAAGGTCCTTTCAGGTTCAGGATCAGCCTCAATAAGAATGCTTTTGTCTTTGCTCCTGCTCATATGAAAGAGAATAGAACAAGAAAATATGGTATCCTCTATGTCACAGTATAGAGATTCCTTAAGGTGTCAGAGGAAAAGAAAAATGGAAGGCAGAGTTAGAAAATTCGAACTTATCAAGAAAGTTGGAGTTCGGATTGTGCATTAAGGAATAGTGTTAGTCCATAAATAGAAGGATGTGAGAAGAGGGGAAGAAATTTTTGAAAATAATTTAAAAAGATTTTAAAAACATTTTGAAAAACTTTAATTGATTTTCGAAAACCAAGATTAAGAAAGAAGTAAAGTGATTTTTGAAAAAGATTTTGAAATTAGAAATTAAAAAGATATGATTGAAAATTATTTTGAAAAAGATGTGGTTAAGAAGATATGATTGGTTTTAAAAAAAAGATGTGATTGAGAAGATATGATTTGAAAAACATTTTAAAAAGATTTGATTTTAAAAATTAATAACTTGGCTAACAAGAAAATATATGATTCAAACATTAAACCTTTCTCAACAGAAAAGGCAACATACTTGAAATGTTGAATCAAATCATTAATTGATAGCAAGTATTTTTGAAAATGGAAAGAAATTGATTTTGAAAAAGATTTGATTGAAAAGATATGATTTGAAAAAGATTTGATTTTGAAAAGATTTTGAAAACTGAAAAAAATTTGATTTGAAAACAAAATCTTCCTTCTTGTGCCATCCTGGCCTTAAACGCCCAGAATGGTGCACATTCTGGCGTTTAACGCCCAAACTACTACCCTTTTGGGCGTTAAACGCCCAGCCAGGCACCCTGGCTGGCGTTTAAACGCCAGTTTGCTTTCCTTACTGGGCGTTTTGAACGCCCAGCTTTTTCTGTGTAATTCCTCTGCTGTATGTTCTGAATCTTCAATTCTCTGTATTATTGACTTGAATAGACACAAATTAAAAATATTTTTGGATTTTTAATGATGAGGAATAATTAATCAAATAACAATGCATGCAAGACACCAAACTTAGCAGTTTGTATACTACTGACACTAACAAATTGAGAATGCATATGAGACACACAAACACTCAAGTCAATAGAATTTAAAAATCAGAGCAATGAAACCATCAAGAACAACTTGAAGATTAATGAAGACACATGCATGAATGCAAAAAGAACAGAAACATGCAATTGACACCAAACTTAACATGAGACTCTAGACTCAAACAAGAAATATTTTTGGATTTTTTCAAAAATTAAGTGGAAAAAGAAAATAAAGGTACCAAAATTCTTAATGAGAATTCCAGGAATCATGCAATGTTAGTCTAAAGCTTCAGTCTAAAGAAATTAGACATGGCTGAACAAGCTTCAGCAGGACATTGCATTCAAGAGCTAAATTGATGAAATTCAATCAGCTTTGGTGATGATAAGAACATCACCTTGAAACACTAGAATTCATTCTTAAGAACTCTGAATAAAAATACCTAATATAAGCAACAAGATGAACCGTCAGTTGTCCATACTCGAACAATCCCCGGCAACGGCGCCAAAAACTTGGTGCACGAAATTGTGATCTCTTCTTTTCACAACTCAAACAATCCCCGGTGATGAATCCAAAAACTTGGTGTTCAATACCATGGCATAAACACAACTTCGCACAACTAACCAGCAAGTGTACTGGGTCGTCCAAGTAATAAACCTTACGCGAGTAAGGGTCGATCCCACAGAGATTGTTGGTATGAAGCAAGCTATGGTCACCTTGTAAATCTTAGTCAGGCAAACTCAAATGGTTATGAATGACGAATAAAACATAAATATAAAGATAGAGATACTTATGCAATTCATTGGTGGGAATTTCAGATAAGCGTACGGAGATGCTGTGTTCCTTCCGTCTCTCTGCTTTCCTACTGTCTTCATCCAATCCTTCTTACTCCTTTCCATGGCAAGCTGTATGTAGGGTTTCAACGTTGTCAGTGGCTACCTCCCATCCTCTCAGTGAAAATGTTCAACGCACCCTGTCACGGCACGGCTATTCAGCTGTCGGTTCTCGATCATGTCGGAATAGAATCCAGTGATTCTTTTGCGTCTGTCACTAACGACCCACAATCGCGAGTTTGAAGCTCGTCACTGTCATTCAATCATTGAATCCTACTCAGAATACCACAGACAAGGTTTAGACCTTCCGGATTCTCTTGAATGCAGTCATCAATTCTAGCTTATACCACGAAGATTCCGGTTAAAGAATCCAAGAGATATCCACCCAATCTAAGGTAGAACGGAGGTGATTGACAGTCACACGTTCATAGGTGAGAATGATGATGAGTGTCACGGATCATCACATTCATCAAGTTGAAGAACAAGTGATATCTTAGAATAAGAACAAGCTGAATTGAATAGAAGAACAATAGTAATTGCATTAATACTCGAGGTACAGCAGAGCTCCACACCTTAATCTATGGTGTGTAGAAACTCCACCGTTGAAAATACATAAGAACAAGGTCTAGGCATGGCCGTGAGGCCAGCCCCCAAAACGTGATCAAAGATCCAAAGATCCAAGAATACAAAGTTCTAAAGATACCCAGATGAAAATACAATAGTAAAAGGTCCTATTTATAGAGAGCTAGTAGCCTAGGGTTTACAGAGATGAGTAAATGACATAAAAATCCACTTCCGGGCCCACTTGGTGTATGCTTGGGCTGAGCATTGAAGCATTTTCGTGTAGAGACTTCTCTTGGAGTTAAACGCCAGCTTTTGTGCCAGTTTGGGTGTTTAACTCCCATTCTTGTGCCAGTTTCGGCGTTTAACGCTGGGCATTCTTGAGCTGATTAGGAACGCCGGTTTGGGCCATCAAATCTCAGGCAAAGTATGGACGATTATATATTGCTGGAAAGCCCAGGATGTCTACTTTCCAACGCCGTTAAGAGCGCGCCAATTGGGCTTCTGTAGCTCCAGAAAATCCACTTCGAGTGCAGGGAGGTCAGAATCCAACAGCATCTGCAGTCCTTTTTAGTCTCTGAATCAAATTTTTGCTCAAGTCCCTCAATTTCAGCCAGAAAATACCTGAAATCACAGAAAAACACACAAACTCATAGTAAAGTCCAGAAAAGTGAATTTTAACTAAAAACTAATAAAAATATACTAAAAACTAACTAGAACATACTAAAACATACTAAAAACAATGCCAAAAAGCGTACAAATTATCCGCTCATCATTGTGAAATAATAAAGATTTTTCATGATTTGGAATAAATAATTAGTATTTTAAAATATTAATGCTACTGCTTTGGGAAAACAAAGGATTTAATTATATTATTTCTAGTTTTTTGATTTGGGCATTTTATTGAAAATAAAGTGTGAGATTGATGAATGATGAGTAAATAGTATTTTTTATATACTATTATTGTTGGATTAGAATTTATTTCTAATTACTACATTATACCTATTTTTAAGCGAAATTACAAAAATGCCCCTAACCCTAATTTTTTAAAATAAAACCCTAACCCTGAAACCCTACCCGGTTACCAGTTGTTTCCCAATACCCCAGCAGCCGCAATACGCACGGTTTCCTTTCTCCTTTTCTATGAAAGGAAGGAAACAGAAGCAGAAAGTGAAATTGAGGGAGAAGGAAGAAGGTTCGCCGGTGTGGAGGGGGAAGGAGGCTCACCGCGCCGCCAATCGTCCTCACCGTACCTCACCATGAGCTGCGTTCCACAGCCGCCCGTTGCATCCTTGTTGCGCCGTCCTTCTCGCCGATGATGGAAAACCGAGAGAGAGGAGCGTGCGAGGAGAGGAAGGGCTGTGTCTGGAGGCTGCCACTGTCGTCTTCACTGCTGCGCCACCGTCGGGCCCGCAATCGTGGAGGAAGCACAGCGCCGCTGCGGGTCTTTTTTTGTTGAACTCGAAGGAGGAGGAAGGCCGAGACTGGGTGACGTTGGGTAAGAAGGAAACGCAAGCTGGAGGAGCTGCGTCCAGTCGCCGCCGACGCGCCACCGACCGCCGCGCCGAGGGTCCCTTTCCTGCTAGGTCTGCTGCCGTCAAGCATGAAGGGAAGAGGAAATGGCGTCGCGAGATGGGCTGATCCTCGTACGGTCGTTGGATCTGATCAGAGAAGAGAGCTGCTTCTCTGTGATTCTGGCCTCCGGGAGTGGTTCTGTGACATCCGGGATCACCGCCGGAGCTTCTAGCCGAGCCTCAATCGTCGGGAACGCCGCTGCCGCCACCGAGCTCCACTGTCGGTAAGGCTTTTAAGTTGAGTTTCCCTTCTGTTGAGTTTCCTGGAACTTCATCGTCACTGTGTGTGGTTCAGATCGCCGCTGCTGCTTGGGGCTGACTGCCAGGTTGCCGCCGAACAGGTTCAGAGACTGCCGCTGTTTCGGTTCAGCCACTCCTTTTTCGGTTCGGTAAGCGTTTCGATTTGAAAGCCCTTTAGTTACCGTTCTGTTATCATACGCTGAGGTTGTGGCGTTAATTGCTGAGATTGAGTCCAGTTGTTGTATATTGTGATTAGAGTTGTTGAGACTGTTGAGAAAGTGGCTTGGAGCTGAGGTATTGGTTGCCGTCAGTTTGGTTTGAGACAGAAAGGACTTGATGAGGCATTTGGGTTATGGAATTGCGTTTTGAGGTAGGGGCGCTTTCCGAAAACTATAGTTTATTATTGTAATTATTACATATGGATACTGATGTGAGATAATGTATTTGGTGATTGTATAATCCTTATGTGTTGTTGATTGTCCTGGATGAATGTAACTATTATTTGGTTTTGATGAATGGATTGTTGTGTGGATTTGTAAAATGAAATGCTTTTGGAGTTGATACTTTTGAAGCTTTGATATCTGAGTTTAATCCGTTGAGGATTGATTTGAATTGAGTTAATTATTTTGATGATATGAAAAGTCGAATGCACTTTTGAATTCAACCTGGTTTACTTTAATTGACTTGGTTTTGGTCAAATGATTCATTGCTGAACCGATTCTTTAAAGTTTTGGAAATGAGTTAAATCGATTGGTATTGAGTTGATTTTGAAATGGTATCCTTAAGATACGCCACTGAGGCGATTGTTGGATTTAGCTTGCTTTGAATTGATTTTCGGTTTTGTGTTGTTGAAAAGGAATGAGGAACGGTTTAGTTGGGACCCGAACCGGGTGGCAAAAGTCCAAGTTTTAGGGGAGGTGCTGCCGAACTTTCTATAAAATCTTAGTCTTATTTGAAAGGTTATTTAAAAAGGGTTGGATTGAGAAATTGTATTATTTGATTTATTAAGAGGATATTTATGTTTTCAAGCTTAATTTATTTAATGAACCTTGTACGTTGAGTTCGGCTTATTTAGAACTAAACTATTTTTACCGTTTGAATCACTGAAGGGAAGAATAAAGCTCTAATATTGATTTCAATATAAAAAGGAGTTTTTAGTGATTTTTAAAGGAACCTAGACTTTTGATTGAGTAATCAAGTTTGAGGCATTTTGGAAGAGTTGGAAAAATGGGTTCCAAAAATAAATCTGAAAGCGGTTTGATTTAAATGAACCGGTTCTGTTTCAAATGAGTTGATTTTTGGACCGGGTTGGAACTTGTGATTTTGTATGGATCGGTTTCATAATAAATTCAGTTTTATTTACTTGAACCGAGAATCAATGATTTTAAGAGTTTCAATGAATTTTTAAGGAATTGATATAAGTTGACCTTCCCTAAAGACTTGGGACTCTGCCGAAAAACTTTTGTTATAAAATCCCATTGTTGGATGGGTGATTTTGAATACTTTGAAATAAATCCTTAACTTGCCATGGTTTTGGAAGTTTTGGAAAGAGAATGCCGAGAGTGGCTTTGTTTTAAAAATGGAACTCACTTTGAGTAGATTTGGCTTATGAGCCTGAGATGATTTGAGAAATGAGATCTTTAAAGCCAAGGCTGAAAAGAGTTGAAATTTGATTTCAAAGTGAAATGGCTTGAGGAAAGTGATTTATGGCTTAAATGCCGGTTTTATGAATTTGATGATGTTGAATGGTGGAAGTGTTGTTTTGTTATGGGCCGGAATGGCTATGTATGATTATGAATATTGATTGGTTCTGGATTGAACCGTGAGCCGAAATGGCTGTGTATTATATTGATTTATGGCTGATTGCCGAATGAGTTATGGGCCGTATGGGTGACTATAAATTATGAATTTAAGCCAAATGGCTGAGATGGATGTTGATCCATGGCTGGGACTGAATGAATCTATGCTTGAGATACCTGGGTAGTAGCAAGGGTTGTGGTTCGTCCCACTTGCTCCAGGTTAGAGACTATGACGCCTGGGTAGTAGTGGTAGTAGTGGTGATTCCACTCGCTCCAGGTTGAGCTTTTAAACACCCGCCTGGGTAGTAGCCGCAGTAGTGGTTATTCCACTGGCTCTGGGTTGAGTGGGTAGTAGCAAGGGGGTTGTAGCTCAAACTTACTTGCTCCGCGATGAGTGTTTCTGTCCATGGTTAGGTACCAGGACTTGTCGGGTTGGCTCTATAACCGACAGATGATATCATCAGCCACTAGGGACAGGTATGCATCATATGCATCTATTTGACATTGTTTGGATGTGCATATTGTACGTGGTTTGCCTTTGTGATAAACTGCTAATTGTTCTACTTGCTGTAACTGTTTGTTTGTGCTTGTACTTCCTATTTTTGTTTGCATCTAGGACTCAGTTGGATTGTGATGATTGGTTAATGGTTGGATTGTTTGGGCCTAGGGCCGTGGTTGGAATGAGATGAACCGATGGTTGCTTTCGCTTTTGTGTTTCTAGTTGAGAATAAAATATGAAAGGCTACTTTGGTTCAGTATAGATAAACCATTTTGAAAGGCTTTTGAGTTTTTGAGAATTGAATGGTTCCTCTTTCAGAAAAGATTTCCGACTTTACTTTTATTGTAAACTGTTGTTTTTGAAAAGAGGCATAACACGGTTATTAATCACTGGTGCGGTTGTCTTCACGTATCCAATTACAGTAATTCCCAAAAATCCTCTACTGAGAACCCTTTCGAGGATGATGTTCTCACCCCCCTACATTTTTCCCCTTTCAGGATATGGGCACTGAAGTCACGAAAAGTTTATTTAATTGTTGTTGTGATGCTCTGTATATTTTTAGTTATGTTTTATTGTACCCTCGCCTTTATCTTGATATATTCTGTAAGAGGGATAGGAATTGTAATGGTTAATGTTTGTAATATTATTTATATATATATATATGTATATATATGGATGTACTGTTGATGAGTTTGGTAAGTGGTATGGTATCTATGGATGTACTTTGTCGAAGGAAAGTATTTTTGGGAGCGGTCTTGCGGTTTAAAGTTTTAAACAGGCTCATATTTTAGTATTAAATAGTATAAGTGTTGTCGTAATGTCCGAGCTATCAGAGTTGCGCAGCCGGAAGCGTGAGCTTTGGTAGTTAGGGTGTTACATTATGGTATCAGAGCAGTCCTTCCTGTATAGCCTGAGGAATGGACCGACTATGCTTCAATTGCATACTCTGGGCATTGTCATGTATTAGGTCTTGTCGAATGACGAGAATTAGAGCTTTATGCACATGACGACCTATTGGTTAACGCTATTAGTCTTGCATTGCATGATTCTTGGTATTAAGTTTGGCCGGCTTAATACTAGTGAATTATGTGTATGAAAGTACTAATGGGTTACCATAGATAATATACGAGTTTGAGTAAAGCGAATCGCGGGTTTTGGGAACGTTAGAAACTATTTCTTGAGGCTATTCAGTTGTGTGTCTTGAATTCTGTTCGAGTCGACCTATTCTTTCGTATCTTAACTTGAAGTTCTTGGTTACTAATCCTTTTGAAAAGTAGCTTGATTTTTCAACTTTATTCCTCTATTCATAAGCATTCCTGTTTGAACTTAATTGCATATGCTTGGTTGAAATCCTTGTTGTATCTACCTTTCTCTAATTGAGTTCTTCTTGATTCATGTATCCTTTGATATGACCTTGAACTTGTCCTTCTGCGCTGTGCATTTTAACTCCGGATTCCGAGTCCATTAATAGAGAAATTGTTGATTCAATTTTCCTCTTATTTAACAGTGATTGTAGCCAATTTTGAGATTTTTATAAAAATTGCTGTTGACTAGATATACACTTATCTATATGTGGAACTTTGAAGATTTCTTACACAGTTTAACAACTATCTATTTCTAATACCTCGTCTGTACTTTTACTTGTTTATGGAACTGCATTTACTTTAAAATTACAATTTGACTTTCTAGTAATTTTACCATAGTTCCAATTCACAATTTCATTTGATTATGTATTTGGATATTTTTCAAAACTTTGAGAAGAAAGAATTTTTCATTTTTATCCCAGTTGGGTTTCGTTTGATAAGCTTTACTTAACTTATTTTGAATTGAGTTGATTTAGCATGCTATATGGTTTATGTCATTGTTGTTCTTTTGAAAGTGTTGGACTCATAGCTTTCTTCCTATGAACGGACTAAATTCTCTATTAAACCTTCCATCTCTATGAATGTCATACTTGACATTATTTTTAACTAATCTTTTTACAATTTGTGAACATTACCATTGATCTTGGTTTTTCCAATCTTGTGAATCTCATTCTTATGTGAGTTAGTTTGATTCGTTTCAAAATAGTGCATCGTTTATCCTCTCATTGTCTTTACAAGAGTTTTTAGTCAAAGATTTATCCTTGAGAAATTACTAATGATTGGGTTGTCTTTTCCTATGACTTTTGTATTCTTTTGAATCAAATGAAAGCTTGTTTGACGTCTCATGCCTAGTGGATCTTGTTTGGACTACTTTGATTTAAGATCCTTTCTTGTATGACTTGACTCCTTTTCAAGTACATTCTAATCTTCTTGACTATTATTGTGAGATGGTGATTTCAAGTATATTTTTGGAGTCTTGTTTTGAATTTTATAAAGCAGATTGAATTCTCTTTGAAGAAGCTCTAAATCGAACTTTTTTTTAGTTGCTTGGTTACAATTTAAACCATTGTTCAATTTTTGACAAAGTTGATTAAATTGGGCATGCGCTATTTTGAATGAAGTTTTGAAAGCTTTCTTGTTTATTGGAAGCCGGTTTGTTTGTAATGCAGCACTTAATTCCTTTACCAATTTATAGCAAACTTTTATCTCGGGTTTTCTTTTCCAAATAGAGCTTAACTTTTTCTTTCGACCTTGCTATGAATGTTATACACGCTTGTTTGAATATGGACTTTGGGAATTTTTGAACAAACATTTGATTTCTCTTCCGAGTTTTATGATTGCTTTTGGTTAAATTGTGCACCTAATCATCTTTCTAAAATATTTGAGGAAATATTTTGGCTCTTAGCCAAACTTGTGTGCATTTTGTTTTAAAACTCTACATAATCTACTTCAACGTGAAATTGATTTAGAGCAAAGCCACATTTATGCTTTTGTTACTCTCTTGAAGAATGTATATTACTTGACTTTCTTCTAAACTGTGAAGTGATTTTTCAGCAAGTTTTCGATTCTTTTATGAACAATGCATTCAGAAGTATTTTTAATCATGCTCTTGAGTTCTGTGAGCTTTATCTTGGGTTTGAAATATTTTCTTCTGTAAACATCATGCTTCCTCGACTTAGCTTGAGTTTGTTTCAAACTGATGCACTGGTTTTCTTCTTATTGATCCTATTGAATTTCTTTGATCCAAGGGTTACCTTTGAAGTTGTCAATCGATTTGTTTCTAGAAAACTCTATTGCTTGAGCATCCTAGTTTATCTGGAGTTGGGTACATTTTCTCAAATCTATGAGTACTATCTTTGACATTTGACTCTCCTTTCTAAATCTTGTATCCTTCTGAGTAGACTCGAGAATTATTTTGATATCACATGTGACTTGTAGACGTAGTAACACGATGCGTTAGTTCTTTAAGACGTGATATATGTGTATGATGGGTGAAGCGGTAGGTGTAAAATGTTATGAGTTGTGGGTGTTCTGTTCCTTGCGAATAGATTTGCGGTTGTTAGGCTTATGATTGGCTATGAGGTTGTAATATGATTGGCGGAGTTGGGAAATTGAAGTTCTGAAGTGGGAACAAGATTTGTCAGCGAACATTATGCCGCTGTTTAGATACCAACATGCCTTGCAACCTTTTACCACATTAATTACTAACTTGCTTTGTGAACACCTATCTTGATTTGCACCGTACTTTGGCACCTTAAGTTTTTATAAAGCCTTGAGATCATGTGACCTTGTGCATTGAGCCTATCTTGTAACATTTGCTTTGCAATCACACTCCTACCTTTGTATCTTTATGCATATGATCATCCAAGAATTTGAAGACCGTATATATATATATATATATATATATATATATATATATATATATATGTTTATATTTTGAGATATTTTTACTTCTTCCTTAAATGTGTTCAAGGGTGAACTGTTATGAAATTTCTTTTGTTTTGTATCAATTTTCGAGGGCGAAAATTTTTATAAGGTGGGTAGAATGTAAGACCCAGAACCTTTGAAAAGTCTTATTATGATCAAGTCCCGAATCATATAGTTATTTACAGCCTTAATTTCAGAAGTTATTTTATTAAAGATAATTAAGGCAAGTTTTGATTTATTGGATTTGAGATACGTTATGATTATTATCCAATTTTACAATTATTGGATTATTTTTTATATTTGAAGTATAAAGTTGGTAGTTGTGAACTAATAAAGATTTTTCATGATTTGGAATAAATAATTAGTATTTTAAAATATTGATGCTGCTGCTTTGGGTAAACAAAGGATTTAATTATATTATTTCTAATTTTTAGATTTGGGCATTTTATTGAAAATAAAGTGTGAGATTGATGAATGATGAGTAAATAGTATTTTTTATATACTATTATTATTGGATTAGAATTTATTTCTAATTACTACATTATACCTATTTTTAAGCGAAATTACAAAAATGCCCCTAACCTTAATTTTTGAAAATAGAACCCTAACCCTAAAACCCTATCCGGTTACCCGTTGTTTCCCAATACCCCAGCAGCCACAATACGCACGGTTTCCTTTCTCCTTTTCCATGAAAGGAAGGAAACAGAAGCAGAAAGTGAAATTGAGGGAGAAGGAAGAAGGTTCGCCGGCGTGGAGGGGGAAGGAGGCTCACCGCGCCGCCAATCGTCCTCACCGTACCTCACCACGAGCTGCGTTCCACAGCCGCCCGTCGCATCCTCGCTGCGCCGTCCTTGTCGCCGATGATGGAGAACCGAGAGAGAGGAGCGTGCGAGGAGAGGAAGGGGCCGTGTCTGGAGGCTGCCGCTGTCGTCCTCACTGCTGCGCCACCGTCGAGCCCGCAATCGTGGAGGAAGCACAGCGCCGCTGCGGGTCGTTTTCCGTCGAACTCGAAGGAGGAGGAAGGCCGAGACTGGGTAACGTTGGGAGAGAAGGAAACGCGAGCTGGAGGAGCTGCGTCCAGTCGCTGCTGACGCACCACCTACTGCCACGCCGAGGGTCCCTTTCCTGCTAGGTCTGCCGCCGTCAAGTATGAAGGGAAAAGGAAATGGCGTCGCGAGTTGGGCTGATCCTCGTATGGTCATTGGATCTGACCGGAGAAGAGAGCTGCATCTCTGTGAGTCTGGCCTCCGAGAGTGGTTCTGTGACTTCCGGGATCACCGTCGGAGCTTCTGACCGAGCCTCAACCGCCGGGAACGCCGCTGCCGCCACCGAGCTCCACTGCCAGTAAGGCTTTTAAGTTGAGTTTCCCTTCTATTGAGTTTCCCGGAACTTCATCGTCACTGTGTGTGGTTTAGATCGCCGCTGCTGCATGGGGCTGACTGCCAGGTTGTTGCCGAACCGGTTCGGAGACCGCCGCTGTTTCGGTTCAGCCGCTCCTTCTTTGGTTCGGTAAGCATTTCGATTTGAAAGCCCTTTAGTTACCGTTCTGTTATCATACGCTGAGGTTATGGTGTTAATTGCTGAGATTGAGTTCGGTTGTTGTGTGTTGCGATTAGAGTTGTTGAGACTGTTGCAAAAGTGGCTTGGAGCTGAGGTTTTGGTTGCCGTCAATTTGGTTTGAGACAAAAAGGACTTGATGAGGCATTTGGGTTATGGAATTGCATTTTGAGGTAGGGGCGCTTTCCGAAAACTATAGTTTATTATTGAAATTATTACATATGGATACTGATGTGAGATAATGTATTTGGTGATTGTATAATCCTTATGTGTTGTTGATTGTCCTGGATGAATGTAACTATTATTTGGTTTTGATGAATGGATTGTTGTGTGGATTTGTAAAATGAAATGCTTTTGGAGTTGATTCTTTTGAAGCTTTGATATCTGAGTTTAATCCGTTGAGGATTGATTTGAATTGAGTTAATTATTTTGATGATATGAAAAGTCGAATGCACTTTTGAATTCAGCCTGGTTTACTTTAATTGACTTGGTTTTGGTCAAATGATTCATTACTGAACCAATTCTTTAAAGTTTTGGAAATGAGTTAAATCGATTGGTATTGAATTGATTTGGAAATGATATCCTTAAGATACGCCACTGAGGCGATTGTTGGATTTAGCTTGCTTTGAATTGATTTCCGGTTTTGTGTTGTTGAAAAGGAATGAGGAACGGTTTAGTTGGGACCCGTACCGGGTGGCAAAAGTCCAAGTTTTAGGGGAGGTGCTGCCGAAATTTCTATAAAATCTTGCTGCCGAAATTTCTATAAAATCTTAGTCTTGTTTGAAAGGTTATTTAAAAAGGGTTGGATTGAGAAATTGTATTATTTGATTTATTAAGAGGATATTTATGTTTTCAAGCTTAATTTATTTAATGAACCTTGTACGTTAAGTTTGGCTTATTTAGAATTGAACTATTTTTACCGTTTGAATCACTGAAGGGAAGAATAAAGCTCTAATATTGATTTCAATATAAAAAGGAGTTTTTAGTGATTTTTAAAGGAACCTAGACTTTTGATTGAGTAATCAAGTTTGAGGCATTTTAGAAGAGTTGGAAAAATGGGTTCCAAAAAGAAATCTGAAAGTGGTTTGATTTAAATGAACCGGTTCCGTTTCAAATGAGTTGATTTTTGGACCGGGTTGGAACTTGTGATTTTGTATGGATCGGTTTCATAATAAATTCATTTTTATTTACTTGAACCGAGAATCAATGATTTTAAGAGTTTCAATGAATTTTTAAGGAATTGATATAAGTTGACCTTCCCTAAAGACTTGGGACTCTGCCGAAAAACTTTTGTTATAAAATCCCATTGTTGGATGGGTGATTTTGAATACTTTGAAATAAATCCTTAACTTGCCATGGTTTTGGAAGTTTTGGAAATAGAATGCCGAGAGTGGCTTTGTTTTAAAAATGGAACTCACTTTGAGTAGATTTAGCTTATGAGCCTGAGATGATTTGAGAAATGAGATCTTTAAAGCCAAGGCTGAAAAGAGTTGAAATTTGATTTCAAAGCGAAATGACTTGAGAAAAGTGATTTATGGCTTAAATGCCTGTTTTATGAATTTGATGATGTCGAATGGTGGAAGTGCTGTTTTGTTATGGGCCGGAATGGCTATGTATGATTATGAATATTGATTGGTTCTGGATTGAACCGTGAGCCAGAATGGCTGTGTATGATATTGATTTATGGCTGATTGCCGAATGAGTTATGGGCCGTATGGCTGACTATGAATTATGAATTTAAGCCGAATGGCTGAGATAGATGTTGATCCATGGCTGGGACTGAATGAATCTACGCTTGAGATACCTGGGTAGTAGCAAGGGTTGTGGTTCGTCCCACTTGCTCCAGGTCAGAGACTGTGACGCCTGGGTAGTAGCGGTAGTAGTGGTGATTCCACTCGCTCCAGGTTGAGCTTTTAAACACCCGCCTGGGTAGTAGCCGCAGTAGTGGTTATTCCACTGGCTCTGGGTTGAGCGGGTAGTAGCAAGGGGGTTGTAGCTCAAACTTACTTGCTCTGCGATGGGTGTTTCTGTCCATGGTTAGCTACCAGGACTTGTCGGGTTGGCTCTATAACCGACGGATGTTATCATTAGCCACTAGGGACAGGCATGCATCATATGCATCTATTTGACATTGTTTGGGTGTGCATATTGTACGTGGTTTGCCTTTGTGATTAACTGCTAATTGTTCTACTTGCTGTAATTATTTGTTTGTGCTTGAACTTCCTAATTTTGTTTGCATCTGGGACTCTGTTGGATTGTGGTGATTGATTGATGGTTGGATTTTGGGCCTAGGGCCGTGGTTGGAATGAGATGAACTGATGGTTGATTTCGGTTTTGTGTTTCTAGTTGAGAATAAAATATGAAAGGCTACTTTGGTTCAGTATAGATAAACCATTTTGAAAGGCTTTTGAGTTTTTGAGAATTGAATGGTTCCTCTTTCAGAAAAGATTTCTGACTTTACTTTTATTGTAAACTGTTGTTTTTCAAAAGAGGCATAAGACGGTTATTAATCACTGGTGCGGTTATCTTCACGTATCCTATTACAGTAATTCCCAAAAACCCTCTACTGAGAACCCTTTCGAGGATGATGTTCTTACCCCTTACATTTTTTCCTTTCAGGATATGGGCGCTGAAGTCACGAAAAGTTTATTTAATTGTTGTTGTGATGCTATGTATATTTTTAGTTATGTTTTGTTGTACCCTCGCCTTTATCTTGATATATTCTGTAAGAGGGATAGGAATTGTATTGGTTAATGTTTGTAATATTATATATATATATACACATATATATATATATGTATATACATGGATGTACTGTTGATGAGTTTGGTAAGTGGTATGGTATCTATGAATGTACTTTGTCGAAGGAAAGTATTTTTGGGAGCGGTCTTGCGGTTTAAAATTTTAAATAGGCTCATATTTTAGTATTAAATAGTATAAGTGTCGTCGTAATGTCCGAGCTATCAGAGTTGCGCAGCCGGAAGCGTGAGCTTTGGTAGTTAGGGTGTTACAATTTGACTTACGAGTAAATGATTTTCAATTCTTTTGAGAAAGCTTTAACAAGGAACTGGTTTAGATTGAACTTGTTTTAAAGGTTTTAAAAAATATTACAAAATCGGTATTTGGCTTAAGAAAATTTTCCAGATTCAAAGTGACGCAGCGGAAGATGAGAGAGAACATCGACATGGTAGAATGCTTTGACAGGATTATGTCGCGTGATTCGAATTTTCAAGAGCAAAAATCTTTTTAAGGAGGGGTGGATGTAAGAACCAGCATTTTCACGTAAAACCGTTTTAATATAATAATTTTAAGTGCCTGAGATAGATTCAAAATTTAGAAGTTTTAATTTAAAAATATAAAGGTGAAATTTGGTTTCAATGGATTTTTCTTAGTCAAGAAAATGTATTTTCTGAGAAAAACCGAGAACAAACCGCGAATCCACAGCCGAACCTGTCGAACCAGTTTAAGTCTGTCCAGTACTGCATTTTTAGAAAAACATGATTTTGGAAAAATTGATTTATTGTTTGAAAGAACAAAAATAATTTTGGAATTGAAAACCGGGCACTAATCTTAAAGGTTTTGGCCCAAAGTGGGACAAACGGGCTAAAAATGCTAACGGGTTGGATCGGGCCCAAACCGGGCCCAAGGTTCAATATTATAAGCTCATTAAATGAGCTTTGAGCTCATTTTTCATAACATAAGAGAGAGAGACGTGGTTTTGAGATGAGGGGAGAAGAGGAGAGTGGTTACTATTCACCTCCACCTTCCGGGAGCCATAACTTGAGCTACGGACCTCCGATTGACGAGCCATTTGTAGCCATGCGAAGCTCTTGATGAGCTCTTCCTTTCTATCTAAGTTTTTCTAGTGATCTCTAGTAGCAGGTAATCATTGGATTTTACCCCTACTCACGTTGGATAAGTTTGAGCTTTGGTGTTTGTTGGAGTTGGTTGAGGCTTTGAATTAAACTTGGTGGCTTTGTTTTGGTGTTTGGTGCATTTGGGAATTGGCCAAGACGCAGGTTGCTAATCCACCCTGGTGAGATTGTGGATATGGTGACAGAGCGGAGTGTGGTTCCTCCTTGGTTTAATTCTATTTTACTTTGTTATAGTTACTCTCACATCTCTTTGTATTTTATCTTTATGGCCTTAGAGGCTTACTTGAGAGGTAAGTTGTATAAGATGTTTTAAATTTCAAAATTCTGTATTTTTCTATTTGTAACTAGTCGGCTTAAACTCCACAAACTAAGGCTAGTTCCCTATAGTTATTATAATATTATATCTATACGTTCTATCCTCTTGCATCTATACCTTGTGTCTTATGCGTTACCTTTGTGTGAATGTTTCGCACTTTTGTAAATCTGTCTTTGAGCTTAATCCTTCGTCGGGCTTCTAGAATATATTATTTCTTTCTCTCTCTCTCTCTCTCCCTATATATATATATATATATATATATATATATATATATATATATATATATATATATATATATATAAGTCTTAGGACTGTCGTAACCTCTGATTAACCTTTGTTTTACGGCTAGAGGTAAAGTTTAGGGTAATTGGGGTGTTACAAGTTGTGCATAGGCACACTTGCTGATTTTCATCCTGTGCATACGCATAGAAGGTGTGCGTGGGCACACTTTGAAATGATTTCCTCCTTTGTTTTCTTCATGTGTTCTCCCTTTTTCCATGCTTTCTTCTACTTCTACCAATCCATTCTTGTCTCTAGGACCTAAAATCACTCAACAAACATATCACCGCATCGAATAGAATAAAAGTGGAATTAAATTGCTCAATTTAAGCACAAAAACGCATGTTTTCACATATAGGTTTAATTTAGGGATCAAACACAAAAGTATGCTATTTTAGTGAATAAGTGTGAGTTTATATGATGAAATATGTCCAATTTAAGCCTAAAATTATCATCAAATATGGACTCATCAGAGGCACAGCAAATTCTTTGTCATTGTCATGGTTCCGAGTATGGCAGGCACCTCTGTGGTGAGAGGACGGCATCTAAGGCCCTCCGGAATGATTTTTATTGGCCGACTCTCTTTAAAGATGCTCGAAATTTTATGAGAAACTGTGACAAATGCCAAAGAGTTGAGAATCTTTCCAACAATAGTGAGATGCCATAGCATGGAATACTAGAGATTGAGTTGTTTGATGTATAGGGTATTGACTTCATGGGACCCTTTTCGCCTTTATACTCATATAACTACATTCTAGTGGCAGTTGATTATGTGTCCAAGTGAGTAGAAGTAGTGACTTTACCCACTAATGATGCCAAGGTGGTGCTGAGCTTTCTTCAGAGATATATTTTCATCTGGTTTGGTGTTTCAAGAACACTAATTAGTGATGGGGGAAGCCACTTTTACAACAAACAGCTGGACTCTCTTCTTCATGGTATGGAGTCTGTCATAAAATTGCTGCCCCATATCATCCTCAGACAAGTGGATAGGTTGAAGTCTCTAATAGAGAACTCAAGAGGATTCTGGAGAAAACTATTAGTATTTCAAGGAAGGACTGGGCTAGAAAGCTTGATGATGCTCTCTGGGCATACCAGATGGCATTCAAGACTCATATTGGCATGTTCCTATATCAGTTGGTCTATGGAAAGGCCTGTCACTTGACGGTGGAGTTGTAGCACAGAGCATACTGGGCAACAAAGTTCCTGAACTTTGATGCCAAAGCTGTAGGAGAAAAAGGGCTCCTTCAACTCAATGAGCTTGATGAATTTAGAAATTCAGTATATGAGAATTCTAAGCTCTATAAGGAGAAGACAAAGGTGTGGCATGATAGAAAGATAGCCACCAGAGCATTTGAGCCAGGCCAAAAAGCCTTATTGTTCAATTCAAGGCTCAAGCTCTTTTCGGGGAAGCTGAAGTCCCGGTGGTCAGGACCGTTTGTGGTAACTAGAGTGTCGCCGTATGGTCATGTAGAAATTACATTGCTCATCGTTTCTCATGCAGAGAATACTTATCCACTTCTTTCACTCAGTTCTTTGGTAGAAATGGCATTGCTCATCGTTTCTCATACCTATATACATATCAACAAAATGGGTGTGCCAAACAACAACATCGCCATATTACTAAAATTGACATGGCATTATTGGCAACCTCTCCAATCCCTTTGATGTATTGGGATGATGCTTTTCTCTCAGCAATGTAGCTAATCAATCATTTACCATCTCTCTCAAATGAACATAAATTCCTTTATGAGTTCCTTCATCATCATCCTCTAGATTATAATTTTTTAAAGATCTTTGGTTGTGCTACTTATCCTTGCACAAAACCATACAATACTCACAAATTTGAATTTTACACCATCATCAATTTTTATTGGCTATACACTTAACCATAAACGTTGTAAGTGCTTAACAGCATCTGGCAAGATCATAATTTCTAGCATGTTCTATTCAATAAGACTATTTTCCATTACAACTCAACCTCAACCTAAAAATAACTTTTCTTTCTTTCATACTTCATTAACTAGACCAGTTTATCACCTAACTTGCCAGATCCAACTCCCTTACAGACTTAAATACCTTCATTTCCTTCTTCCTCAACTCTAAACAATACAATTCATCTCAACCAACTCTAGATTCTACACCCAAATCTATTCCTTTGTCCACAAATTTTCATGATTCATCAAATTCACCTTCTCGTACACCAACACCAATTCCTTCTTTATCTCAATCCTCATTAGTTTCACCATTATCTACATCTCTTCATACCAAAATACATCACCAAAGCATCCCCATCTCAAGTATTTAGATTCAGTTTGGAGATTTACCTCCATCACCTTCTACAGGCAGTATTCATCCAATGCAAACTCAGGTAAAGTCAGGTATCACTAGACCAAAAATTTTTTCTACTTCTATCTCTTCAATTGTTGACCTTAAAAAAAATGTTTCTATCTCTATTAAATAAGCTTTGGATTGTCCTCACTCGTATGAGGCAATGGTTGAAGAGTTAAATGCATTAAAAAAAACTAATATTTATACTCTTATTACTCCATTTTTTGACAAGAATATTATTGGTATAAATGGGTATATGCCATCAAACAAAATCCATCAGGTAAGATTTTAAAATATAAGCTTGACTTGTTGTTAAAGAAAACTATCAAGTCAAATAAATTTATTATGACCAAGTGTTTCCACCTGTGATTAAACCTGCTACCATCAGAATTCTTTTAACAATTGCTTAATATTTTGGTTGGCAAATTCACCAATTTGATTTCAATAACGCCTTCTTGAATGGCAATTTAAATGAGTTAGACCTCGTGCTTAGTTTCTCAAATTAGCTTCTGTTTTTCCTTTTTTGGTTTCAAAAACATATTATCTTATCTCTCTTTATTCTTTAAGAATGATAGTAAGTTACAAGTTTACATTTTAGTGTATGATATTCTCATTACAGGTAATAATCCTCAAGCTATTACTTTCACTATAAATCAACTAAATAATGTCTTCTTTAAAAGATTTAGGTGAGGTAAGTTATTTTCTTCATGTTAAACTCCATTATTTACCCTTTGGATCTCTTCACTTGCACAAAAGAAATATCTTACTAACTTACTTGAGAGGGTTGGCATGTTATCATCAAAACATGTACCTACTCCCATGATTTCATCTCAAAAACTCTGAAAATCCAAGCCTATATCAATATGTTGTGGGATCTTTGCAGTATGCTACATTAACTACACTTGGGATCAATCATGCTGTTAATAAACTAAGCCAATATATGAAAAATCCACTTCTTCCTCACTAAAAATGTGTAAAAAAGATTCGGCGATATCTGGTTGGAACTTTAGACTAGAGTCTTCTTTTTTATTCAAGTGTTAACTTACAACTATTTGCTTTCTTAGATTCTGATTGGGACTCGGACATAGATGACCGTTGTTCAACATGTGGATATTGTGTCTATCTAGGATTCAATATTATTGTATGTTCCAGCCGCAAACAAGCCTTAGTGAGTCGTTCCTCTACAGAAGCTGAGCATAAAGGTTTAGCAGCAGTAAATTGATTTGGATATAGAATCTCCTCCATGAACTTGATTTCATGATTCAAGGCATCCTAACACTTTATTGTGACAATATTAGTGTTGTATTCTTTTGGCTACTAACACAATACTTTATAGCCGCACCAAGTATTTTGAGCTTAACCTTCATTTTGTTTATGAAAGAGTTTATTGAAAGCAATTGAAAGTAGTTCACATTAGTGCTTAACATCAAATTATTGATATTTTTATTAAACCACTATTAGCAACTACCTTTGACAAATTCAAAACCAAACTCAAGATTATTCCTAGAGTTATATATATATATATATATATATATATATATATATATATGTTTTATGCATAATGTAATTCACTTGTAATCAATACAATTTATTTTTTACACAAATTCTCTTCTCTGTATTTGCTATACTTATTGTTGATTTCACAAACCTTATCATGATGAGAAAATAAGGATCAAATTAATATTAAATTTATTATATATTTTTAATTTTACAATCAAAATGTGTTACATGTCATTTTCTCATTGCAATTGAAACTAAATTCATTCCTTCAAAATTAAAGAGTTCTCTCCTCTTCTCTCTCCTTTTCTCGATCTCTCTCATTTTTTCATCTACTCTATCTCTTTTATATATTGATGAGCGGATAATTTATACGCTTTTTGGCATTATTTTTAGGTAGTTTTTAGTAGGATCTAGCTACTTTTAGGAATGTTTTCATTAGTTTTTATGCTAAATTCATATTTCTGGGCTTTACTATGAGTTTGTGTGTTTTTCTGTGATTTCAGGTAATTTCTGGTTGAAATTGAGAGACCTGAGCAAAAATATGATAGGAGGTTGAAAAAGGACTACAGATGCTGTTGGATTCTGACCTCCCTGCATTCGAAATAGATTTTCTGGAGCTACAGAACTCCAAATTATGCGCTCTCAACGGCGTTAGAAATTATACATCCAGAGCTTTCCAACAATATATAACAGTTCATACTTTCATCGAGATCAGATGACGCAAACTGGCGCTCAACACTAGTTTTATGTGGCATTCTGGAGTCAAACGCCAGAAACACGTCACGAACCAGAGTTGAACGCCAAAAACACGTTACAACTTAGCGTTCAACTCCAAGAGAAGTCTCTACACGTGTAAAGCTCAAGCTCAGCCCAAGCACACACCAAGTGGGCTCCGGAAGTGGATTTCTACATTAATTACTTACTTCTGTAAACCCTAGTAGCTAATCTAGTATAAATAGAACATTTTTACTATTGTACTGGTGTCTTTTTTTGACCACATCTTTGGTCTCAGTTTTAATCTATTATTCTTCTTAGGAGACTATTGATCACGTTCAGGGGGGCTGGCCATTCGGCCATGCCTGGACCACTATCACTTATGTATTTTCAACGGTAGAGTTTCTACACACCATAGATTAAGGGTGTGGAGCTTTGCTGTACCTCAAGTTTCAATTCAATTACTACTATTTTCTATTCAATTCAGTTTATTCCTGTTCTAAGATATTCGTTGCACTTCACCACGATGAATGTGATGATTTGTGACACTTATCATCATTCTCACCTTTGAACGCGTGATTGACAACCACCTCCGTTCTACCTTAGACCGAGTGCATATCTCTTGGATTCCTTAATCGGAATCTTCGTGGTATAAGCTAGAATTGATGGCGGCATTCATGAGAATCCAGAAAGTCTAAACCTTGTCTGTGGTATTCCGAGTAGGATTCAGGGATTGAATGACTGTGACGAGCTTCAAACTCGCGATTGTTGGGCGTGATGACAAACGCAAAAGAATCAATGGATTCTATTCCGACATGATCGAGAACCGACAGATGATAAGCCGTGCTGTGACAGAGCATTTGGACCATTTTCATTGAGAGGATGGGATGTAACCATTGACAACAGTGATGCCCTACATACAGCTTGCCATGGAAAGGAGTAAAAAGGATTGAAGGAAGGCAGTAGGAAAGCAGAGATCCAACAGGGACAAAGCATCTCCATACACTTATCTAAAATTCTCACCAATGATTTACATAAGTATTTCTATATTTATTTTCTGTTTATTTATTATTATTATTCGAAAACTCCATAACCATTTATTATCCGCCTAACTGAGATTTACAAGATGACCATAGCTTGCTTCATACCAACAATCTCCATAGGATTGACCCTTACTCACGTAAGGTTTATTACTTGGACGACCCAGTGCACTTGCTGGTCAGTTGTGCGAATTTGTAGATGCGCATACCAAGTTGAATGCCATTATTGGAGATCACAATTTCGTGCACCAAGTTTTTGGCGCTGTTGCCGGGGATTGTTCGAGTTTGGACAACTGACGGTTCATCTTGTTGCTCAGATTAGGTAGTTTTCTTTTTTTGTTTTATTTTCAAAAATTTTTCAAAAATCTTTCAAAAAAAAATTTTCCCTTTTGTTTTTGAAAATTATTCTAAATTTTTAACAATGAATTCTAGAGTTTCATGGTAACATGTTGAAGCCTGGCTGGCTGTAAAGCCATGTCTAAATTCTTTTGGATTAAGGCTTCCACTTGTCAACATAAAGGGCATGTATATAGAGTTAGATGAAGTATCAACTGTTGCATGCCTGATTTATATCCTAAAGCTAGCTGGCTATTAAGCCATGTCCAACTCCTGGATCAGAGCTTTAAGCTATCATTGAAAGATTCCTGGAATTCTTATTAAGAATTTTGAATTTCTTATTTTGTTTTTCTTTTTTTTCTATATGTTTTCGAAAAATATAAAATAAAATACAAAAAAATTTGCAAAATCAAAAAATAAAAAATATTTTTGTGTTTCTTGTTTGAGTATAGTGTCAATTTTTAAGTTGGGTGTCAATTGCATATTTTTAGAAATTATGCATTTTTCGAAATTTTCATGAATGGTGTTCTTCATGATCTTCAAGTTGTTCTTGGTAAGTCTTCTTGTTTGATCTTGATATTTTCTTGTTTTGTGTCTTTTGTTGGTTTTTATATGCTCTTTTGATCGTAGACAACCGATTCGAATGAAGCCGATAGAGGGGATAGATGAGGACCAAGACAAGTACGCATCTAAGAAAGTAGAAAGCAGCTCAAACAGTTCTTGCTTGAGAAGAAAACAAAGAAAGCAACTGTTCCTGAGCCAGAGGAAATCCAAGATAAGGACTTTCCTCCAAGTGAAAGCAAAAAATTGAATAGAAAGGACGGCAGCATTGCATGTGAGATTCCATACGAAAATCAGCAGGAAATGGTCGACTGCAATTGAAAGATTCGTTCCTGTTTTAGGATTGGGGCGGTTGTAAGATATGGAGGTTTTTATCCCTCTTAGAGCTTTGAACTGACCGGCCTATGATCATTTAGGGGGAATTTATATAAATAGCTGTTGCGCTTGTTTGCGTCCAATCCGGATGTGAAGTCCTTACTTGCAGCCCTAGGTAAGGCGCGGGTTTAGTCTTCCAAGTAAAGGTTACGAAGTAAATGGTTTGATGGATTGACTTTCTCGCCTTTCCCCAGTAACCTCTATCTCACTTATTGACCTATAATCTGAGGTTAGACCAGTCAGCTTACTCGAACCTATAGTGGCAGCACCTTATTCGACTACGTATCCGTCAGTCTGTTTAACGTTAAACAAAGAAATTACTTAGATAAAAGAGTCAATCTTTCTTCTCGTTTTTTTTAGTAGTTTGCTTGGATCGAATAAGCTACGCCCAATGGAGCAACGTCCTGTGTAGGCCGAAATGGTCCCGCGAAGCCGGTCAACGTTAGCCAACAAGTCAAAACAAAAACAACGAGAAGGTAGCGAGGGGGTAAGTGAAGTGAGAACTTGATTCAAAGAAGACTTTCGGTTTGTGTGTCTAGTCTTTTTCTGGCCCAGGTAAACCAAACCAGGGAATATCTTAATTTGGACTTTCTCAGAGTTCCTTCTTCCTTGCCTTGTCCAATAGGCTCTTTTGCAGGATAGGCTTACAGAAGCTCGTGAAAACAGTCTTTCTATTGTGGCGAGCGGCATCATATATAAGATCCCGGCTGCATTTAGGAGTTCTCTTTCCCTGTAACTTTAAATTAAATAAGAGAAGAAAGCTGGCAGCGCAGGTTGGATCAACACGTAGATTCCTGCTGTCCCGGTTGAATGATCGAGTAGCTTCGACTTCACCTTTTATTGAAATTGGGTGAGTGTTCAGTCTATCGTTGTTCAAGATCGATAAGAATGCTTTCTTTCTCCCATGCATTTCAGGATCAACCAACCGGCAATTTCCGACAAACAAGTCTTTCTTCAGTAAAGCGGATCATTATGTTCATGAGAGAGTATGACAATAAACCAATTTTATGATTGGATCATCGGTTGCTGTAAAAAAAGAAAAAAATGATGAAGTACCAGCGAAAGTCGAAGGGGATAAAAAAATGGATGAAGGAGTGGATATTAAGATCGAGCTACCAGTAGGGGAAGAGCCTATCGGCGGTACTTCTGGGGGTGCAGGGGATTCCATGTAAAAGAATGGTAATGAGGGTAACGATAATAAGGGCGATAAGGATGATCAGGACGGTAATGGGGAAAATGGAGGGGGCCCAGGCCTATCGTTGCTGCTGACCTTAAAAGACTGGGAAAATGGGTGCTTCGGATCGGGAGTAATCACTAGTGATAAGGCAAAAATAGGGGGAAGGACAAAGGAAAGAGCAATATGAAAGGAATAAATCAAGTTGATAAGAACTCCAACCTGTCCGATGCTTCTTCGGCCAAATACAATATACAAGTGGGACCTACACTATGAGCAAGCTGTGCGAAAAACTGCTTCTTTTTTCCGCTTTCGCAACAACTTGGGTGAAATGGGGTTCTACCGGGAAACCATTGATTTTTGAGTTTTCACCATTGGTTACTGGTCGAGCCACTGGAATGAGATAAGAATCTCTGGAGATCTTTCCTCTCCACTTACTCGTAACATGCTTTCCCTCTTTAGAAGACTTCTTCCGAATGGCATAATTGTCCGAAACTCCGTTCCTCGATCTTCAAAGAAGCCTTAGATCTCTTTATCGGTCGAGCCTGTGCTCTTCCTGTAATCAGACCTTACTATAGCTAACTTGAAAGCTTTTGGCTTATCGATTCCAACTCTATTTGTATTCGTATTTGGTAATTCTCTTTCTAGTGGATAAAGTTCTCACCTATCTGCATTCATAGTGTCTAAGCATTAAAGATTTCTAAGTTTGGTGTCTTGCATGTTTTCTTCACATCAAAAAATTTTCAAAAATATGTTCTTGATGTTCATCATGATCTTCAAAGTGTTCTTGGTGTCCATCTTGACATTCATAGTGTTCTTGCATGCATCATTGGTTTTGATCCAAAAATTTTCATGTTTTGGGTCATTTTTAGTTTTTTCCTCTCATCATTAAAATTCAAAAATAAAAAAAAAATATCTTTTCCTTATTTCTCTCAAAATTTCAAAAATTTGAGTTGACTTAGTCAAAAAATTTTTAAACTTAGCTATTTCTTATAAGTCAAGTCAAATTTTCAATTTTAAAAATCTTATCTTTTCAAAACTTTTTCAAAAATCAAATCTTTTTCATTTTTCTTACTATTTTTCGAAAATTTTTAATTTAAATTTTAAAATCTTTTTCTTATCTTTATTTCATGATTTTCAAAAACTTTACTAACAATTAATGTGATTGATTCAAAAAATTTGAAGTTTGTTACTTTCTTATTAAGAAAGGTTCAATCTTTAAATTCTATAATCATATCTTTTAGTTTCTTGTTAGTCAAGTAATCAATTTTGATTTTAAAAATCAAATCTTTTTCAAAATATTTTTTCCATCATATCTTTTTAATTAAATCTTTTTCAGTCATATCTTTTTATCTTTTTCAAAAATTTGATTTTAAAATGTCTTTTCCAACTTCTTATCTTTTCAAAATTGATTTTCAAATCTTCTTCAACTAACTAGTTGACTTTTTGTTTGTATTAACTATATCTTATCTTTTTCAAAACCACCTAACTACTTTCCTCTCTCTAATTTTCAAAAATTACCTCCCTCTTTTTCAAAATTCTTTTAATTAACTAATTATTTTAAATTTTAATTTTTAATTTTAATTCTTCTTTTAATTTTCGAAAATCACTAACCCTTTTTCAAAATTAATTTTTGAATTCTCTCCCTCTCATCTCCTTCTATTCATTTATTTATTTACTAACACTTCTCTTCATCTCAAAGAATCTGAACCTATCTTCACCCTTGTGTTTGGATTCTTACCTTTTCCTTCTTCTATTCCCTTTTTCTTCTACTAACATAAAGGAATCTCTCTACTGTGGTAAAGAGGATCCCTATTATTATTTTCTGTTCCCTTCTTTTTCATATGAGCAGGAGCAAGGACAAGAATATTCTTGTTGAAGTAGATCCTGAACCTGAAAGGACTCTGAAGAGGAAACTAAGAGAAGCTAAATTACAATAATCCAGAGACAACCTTACAGAAATTTTTGAAAAGGAAGAAGAGATGGCAACCGAAAATAATAATGCAAGGAGGATGCTTGGTGATTATACCACACCTACTTCCAAGTTTGATGGAAGAAGAATCTCAATCCCTGCCATTGGAGCAAACAATTTTGAGCTGAAACCTCAACTAGTTGCTCTAATGTAACAGAACTGCAAGTTTCATGGACTTCCATCAGAAGATCCCTACCAGTTTTTAACTGAGTTCTTGTAGATCTGTGAGACTGTTAAGACTAATGGAGTAGATCCTGAAGTCTACAGGCTCATGCTTTTCCCTTTTGCTGTAAGAGACAGAGCTAGAACATGGTTGGACTCACAGCCTAAAGATAGTCTAGACTCATGGGATAAGCTGGTCGCGGCCTTCTTGGCTAAGTTCTTTCCTCCTCAAAAGCTGAGCAAGCTTAGAGTGGATGTTCAGACTTTCAAACAAAAAGATGGTGAATCCCTCTATGAAGCTTGGGAAAGATACAAGCAGATGACCAAAAGGTGTCCTTCTGACATGCTTTCAGAGTGGACTATTCTAGATATATTCTATTATGATCTATCTGAGTTTTCTAAGATATCACTGGACCATTCTGCAGGTGGATCCATTCACCTAAAGAAAACGCCTGCAGAAGCTCAAGAACTTATTGACATGGTTGCAAATAACCAGTTCATGTACACTTTTGAGAGGAATTCCGTGAATAATGGGACGCCTCAGAGGAAGGGAGTTCTTGAAATTAATGCTCTGAATGCCATATTGGCTCAGAATAAAATGTTGACTCAGCAAGTCAACATGATTTCTCAAAGTCTGAATGGATGGCAAAATGCTTCCAACAGTACTAAAGAGGCATCTTCTGAAGAAGAAGCTTATGATCTTGAGAACCCTGCAATGGCAGAGGTAGATTACATGGGTGAACCTTATGGAAATACCTATAATTCATCATGGAGAAATCATCCAAATTTCTCATAGAAGGATCAACAAAAGCCTCAACAAGGCTTTAATAATGGTGGAAGAAATAGGCTCAGCAATAGTAAGCCTTTTCCATCATCTTCTCAGCAACAGACAGAGAATTCTGAACAGAGCCCCTCTAACTTAGCAAACATAGTCTCTGATCTGTCTAAGGCCACTTTAAGTTTCATGAGTGAAACAAGGTCCTCTATCAGAAATTTGGAAGCACAAGTGGGCCGGCTGAGTAAGAAAGTCACTGAAACTCCTCCTAATACTCTCCCAAGCAATACTGAAGAGAATCCAAAAAGAGAGTGCAAAGCCATAGACATAATCAACATGGCCGAACCTAGGGAGGAAGGAGAGGACATGAATCCCAATGAGGAAGACCTCATGGGACGTCTCTCAAGCAAGAAGGAGCTCCCTATTGAGGACCCAAAGGGATCTGAAGGTCATATAGAGACCATAAAGATCTCATTAAACCTCCTTCTGCCATTCATGAGCTCTGAAGACTATTCTTCCTCTGAAGAGGATGAAGATGTAACTGGAGAACAAGTTGCTCAATATCTAGGAGCCATTATAAAGTTGAATGCCAAATTGTTTGGTAATGAGACTTGGGAAGGTGAACCTCCCTTGCTCATTAGTGAACTAGATACATGGGTTCAGCAAACTTTACCTCAAAAGAGACAAGATCATGGCAAATTCTTAATACCCTGTACCATAGGCACAATAACCTTTGAGAAGGCTCTGTGTGACCTAGGGTCAGGCATAAATCTTATGCCACTCTCTGTAATGGAGAAGCTGGGGATCATTGAGGTACAGCCTGCCATATTCTCATTACAAATGGTAGATAAGTTAGTAAGACAGGCTTATGGATTGGTAGAAGACGTGTTAGTGAAGGTTGAAGGCCTTTACATCCCTACTAATTTCATAATCTTAGACACTAGGAAGGAGGAGGATGAATGCATCATCCTTGGAAGACCTTTCCTAGCCACAGCAGAAGCTGTGATAGATGTTAACAGAGGAGAATTGGTCTTTCAGTTGAATGGGGACTACCTTGTGTTTAAGACCCAAGGGTGTTCTTCTGTATACACAGAGAGGAAGCATGAAAAGCTTCTCTCAGTACAGAGTCAAACAAAGCCCCCACAATCAAACTCTAAGTTTGGTGTTGGGAGGCCACAGCCAAACTCTAAGTTTGGTGTTGGGAGTCTACAACATTGACCTGATCACCTGTGAGGCTCCATGAGAGCCCACTGTCAAGCTAGTGACATTAAAGGAGCGCTTATTGGGAGGCAACCCAATTTTTATTTATCTAATCTTATTTTTATTTTTTTTCCTTTATGTTTTATTAGGTTCATGATCATGTGGAGTCACAAAATAAATACTAAAATTAAAAACAGAATAAAAAATAGCAGAAGAAAAAGCACACCCTGGAGGAAGGGCTTACTGGCATTTAAACACCAGTAAAGAGCATATGGCTGGCGTTCAACACCAGAACAGAGCATGGATCTCGCGTTGAACGCCAGAAACAAGCAGCATCCTGGTGTTTAAACACCAAAAATACACCCTGAGGAGAGCTGGCGCTGAACGCCAGAAACAAGCATGGAACTGGCATTCAACGCCAGAAACATGCTGCAAATGGGCGTTGAACGCCCAAAACAAGCATGAAGCTGGCGTTCAACACCAGAAACAAGCATCAATGCCAGGATTGCATGCAGAGGGCGTTTACACGCCTCATTGGTGCAGGGATGATAATCCTTGACACCTCAGGATCTGTGGACCCCACAAGATCATCTCAGGATCTGTGGACCCCACAGGATCTCTACCTACCTCAATTCACCCTCTCTTTTTTTTACACAATCCAGTAAACACTCTTCCCCAAATCCCTTCACCAATCACCTCAATCTCTCTTCCCCATTACCTCTTCACCACTCACATCCATCCACTCTTCCCCATAAACCCCACCTACCTTCAAAATTTAAAATCTCTTTCCCACCCAAACCCACCTTAAATGGCCGAAACTGCTCCCTCTCCCTTCACTATATAAACACCTCTATTCTTCTTCATTTTCACACAACACAACATTCTCTTCTCCTCCTTGGCCGAAACACAACCCTCTCTTTCTCTCCTCTATATCTTCTTTTTCTTCATCTATTCTTTCTTCTCTTGCTCGAGGGTGAGCAATATTCTAAGTTTGGTGTGGTAAAAGCATAGCTTTTTTGTTTTTCCATAACCACCTATGGCACCCAAGGCCGGAGAAACCTCTAGGAAAGGAAAAAGGGAAGACAAAAGCTTCCACCTCTGAGTCATGGGAGATGGAGAGATTCATATCAAAAGCCCATCAAGACCACTACTATGAAGTTGTGGCCAAGAAGAAGGTGATCTCCGAGGTCCCTTTCAAACTCAAGAAAAATGAGTACCCGGAGATCCGACATGAGATCCAAACAAGAGGTTGGGAAGTTCTGACCAACTCCATTCAACAAGTCAAAATCTTAATGGTTCAAAAGTTCTATGCCAATGCATGGATCACTATGAACCATGATCAAAGTGTGAACCTGGATCCAAAGAATTATCTTACAATGGTTCGGGGGAAATACTTAGATTTTAGTCCGGAAAATGTGAGGTTAGCATTCAACTTGCCCATGATGCAAGGAGATGCACGCCCCTACACTAGAAGGGTGAACTTTGATCAAAGGTTAGACCAAGTCCATATGGACATATGTGTGGAAGGAGCTCAATGGAAAAGAAACTCCAAAGGCAAGCCGGTTTAATTAAGAAGACTGGACCTCAAGCCTGTGGCTAGAGGATGGTTGGAGTTCATCCAATGCTCTATCGTCTCCACTAGCAACCAATCTGAAGTTACTGTGGATCAGGCCATCATGATTCATAGCATCATTAATGGAGAGGAAGTAAAAGTTCATGAAGTCATCTCCCTTGAATTCTACAAAATAGCCGAAAAGTCCTCCACCATGGCAAGGCTAGCTTTTCCTCATCTTATTTGCCATCTATGTTATTCAGCTGGAGTTATCATAGAAGGAGACATCCCCATTGAGGAGGATAAGCCCATCACTAAGAAAAAGATGGAGCAAACAAGAGCGCCCACTCATGGATCCCAAGAGACGCATGAGGAAGCTCATCACCAAGAAATCCCGGAGATGCCTCAAGGGATGCACTTTCCTCCTAACAATTATTGGGAACAACTCAACACTTCTCTAGAAGATTTAAGTTACAATATGGATAAATTAAGGGTGGAACATCAAGAGCACTCCATCATTCTCCATGAAATTAGAGAAGATCAAAGAGCAATGAGGGAGGAGCAACAAAGGCAAGAAAGAGACATAGAAGAGCTCAAGGACATCATTGGTTCTTCAAGAAGAAAGCGCCACCATCACTAAGGTGGACTCACTCCTTATTCTTATTTCTCTGTTTTTTTTTTTCGGTTTTTATGCTATATGTTTATTTATATTTTGTGTCTCTACTTCATGATCTTTAGTATGTAGTAACTATGTCTTAAAGCTATGAATAATTCCATGAATCCTTCACCTCTCTTAAATAAAAAATGTTCCTAATTCAAAAGAACAAGAAGTACATGAGTTTTGAATTTATCCTTGAAATTAGTTTAATTATATTGATGTGGTGACAATACCTTTTGTTTTCTGAATGAATGCTTGAACAGTGCATATTTTTTATCTTGTTGTTTATGAATGTTAAAATTGTTGGCTCTTGAAAGAAGGATGAACAAAGAAAAATGTTATTGATAATCTGAAAAATCATAAATTTGATTCTTGAAGCAAGAAAAAGCAGTGAAGAACAAAGCTTTCGAAAAAAAAGAAAAAGAAAAAGAAAAAGCAAGTAGAAAAAGCCAATAGCCCTTAAAACCAAAAGGCAAGGGTAAAAAGGATCCAAGGCTTTGAGCATCAATGGATAGGAGGGTCCAAGGAAATAAATCCAGGCCTAAGCGGCTAAATCAAGCTGTCCCTAACCATGTGCTTGTGGCATGCAGGTCCAAGTAAAAAACTTGAGACTGAGTGGTTAAAGTCGTGATCCGAAGCAAAAAAAGTGTGCTTAAGAGCTCTGGACACCTCTGACTGGGGACTTTATCAAAGCTAAGTCACAATCTGAAAAGCTTCACCCAGTTATGTGTCTGTGGCATTTATGTATCCGGTGGTAATACTGGAAAACAAAGTGCTTAGGGCCATGGCCAAGACTCATAAAAGTAGTTGTGTTCAAGAATCAACAAACTTAACTAGGAGAATCAATAACACTATCTGAAATTCTAAGTTCCTATAGATGCCAATCATTCTAAACTTCAAAGGAAAAAGTGAGATGCCAAAACTGTTAAGAAGCAAAAAGCTACAAGTCCCGCTCATCTAATTAGAACTAATATTCATTGATGTTCTGAGATTTATAGTATGTTCTCTTCTTTTTATCCTATTTGATTTTCAATTGCTTGGGGACAAGCAACAATTTAAGTTTGGTGTTGTGATGAGCGGATAATTTATACGCTTCTTGGCATTATTTTTAGGTAGTTTTTACTAGGATCTAGCTACCTTTAGGGATGTTTTCATTAGTTTTTATTCTAAATTCACATTTCTGGACTTTACTATGAGTTTGTGTGTTTTTCTATGATTTCAGGTAATTTCTGGCTGAAATTGAGGGACCTGAGCAAAACTCTGATACAAGGCTGACAAAGTACTGCTGATGCTATTGGATATTGATATCCCTGCACTCGAAATGGATTTTCTAGAGCTACAGAACTCCAAATGGCGTGTTCTCAACGGCGTTAGAAACTAGACATCCAGCGCTTTTCAGAAATACATAATAGTTCATACTTTATTCGAGATTAGACGATGCAAACTGGCACTCAACGCCAATTCCATGTTGCATTCTGGAGTCAAATGCCAAAAACACGTCACGAACCAGAGTTGAACGCCAAAAATACGTTACATCTTGGCGTTCAACTCCAAGAGAAACCTCTGCACGTGTAAAGCTCTAGCTCAGCCCAAGCACACACCAAGTGGGCCTCGGTAGTGGATTTCTACATTAATTACTTACTTCTGTAAACCTTAGTAGCTAGTCTAGTATAAATAGAACTTTTTACTATTGTACTGGTGTCTTTTTTTTACCACATCTTTGGTCTCAGTTTTAATCTATGATTCATCTTAGGAGACTATTGATCACGTTCAAGGGGGCTGACCATTCGGCCATGCCTGGACCACTATCACTTATGTATTTTCAACGGTGGAGTTTCTACACACCATAGATTAAGGGTGTGGAGCTCTGCTGTACCTCGAGTTTCAATGCAATTACTGCTATTTTCTATTCAATTCAGTTTATTCCTGTTCTAAGATATTCGTTGCACTTCACCATGATGAATGTGATGATTCGTGACACTCATCATCATTCTCACCTATGAACGCGTGACTGACAACCACCTCCGTTCTACCTTAGACCGAGCGCATATCTCTTGGATTCCTTAATCAGAATCTTCGTGGTATAAGCTAGAATTGATGGCGGCATTCATGAGAATCCGAAAAGTCTAAACCTTGTATGTGGTATTCCGAGTAGGATTCAGGGATTGAATGACTGTGACGAGCTTCAAACTCGCGATTGTTGGGCGTGATGACAAATGCAAAAGAATCAATGGATTCTATTCCGACATGATCGAGAATCGACATATGATTAGCCGTGCTGTGATAGAGCATTTGGACCATTTTCACTGAGAGGATGGGATGTAGCCATTGACAACGGTGATGCCCTACATACAGCTTGCCATGAAATGGAGTAAGAAGGATTGAAGGAAGGCAGTAGGAAAGCAGAGATCCAATAGGGACAAAGCATCTCCATACACTTATCTGAAATTCTCACCAATGATTTACATAAGTATTTCTATATTTATTTTCTGTTTATTTATTATTATTATTCGAAAACTCCATAACCATTTATTATCCGCCTAACTGAGATTTACAAGATGACCATAGCTTGCTTCATACCAACAATCTCCGTGGGATCGACCCTTACTCACGTAAGGTTTATTACTTAGACGACCCAGTGCACTTGCTGGTTAGTTGTGCGAATTTGTGAAGAAAGTGCTGAGTTAGTAGATGCGCATACCAAGTTGAATGTCATTATTAGAGATCACAATTTCGTGCACCATATATCATTCAATGATTAATTATAAATTTGACAATTAAAATGTGTAACATGACCTTCTCTATTTTTAATTAAAATTAAATTAAAACTGAAATTGAAATATAGCTATTTCATATTACTAATTTAACAACCAAAATATGTCACATGGTACTCTCTTATCATTAAAATTGAGATAAAATATTTTCTTTCAAAATTAATAAACTCCCTTCCTTCATCCTCTTATCTATCTCTCTCCCCTTCTTTATCCTCTCTACTATTTCCACTCTATATAACTTATAATTTATATTTTATATTTTATATTATTAGTTTGACAAACTAAAATTAATGTGTCATGAGAATATCTTTCATTACAATCAAAATAATTTTTTCTCCAAAATTAATAAACTCTCTATCTCCTTCTTATTCTTTATCTTTCTCTCTTTTTTCTCTTATTCTCTATCTATCTCTATCTTTTTGTTCTATAAAAAATAAAATTAATAAAATAATATAATTCAAATAAATTCATAAAATTATAAAGAATACATTAAATTTATAATTAAATATAATTAAAAAATAATCTCGTAATATTATTCACATAAAAGGTATACCATTATTATATATGCATAATTTTTAGTTCTTTTATTTAGTTTTAATTTTTACAATTTATCTTTCTAATCTATATTTTCACTTCTTTTCAAATATTTATTACATATTATTTGAAGAGAATACTAATATTGTGATTAATAATTCGAATCAAGATTCAATTGTTTAAAAAAAAATTGATTTTATGTTAATTTTATAACTATCAATATAAATTTTCTATATATATATATATATATATATATATATATATATATATATATATATATATATATATATATATATATATATATATATATATATATATATATATATATATATATATATATATAGGGAGAAAGAGAGAGTGTATTATTTTTAAACAACAAATATGAAAATTAATTATTTTTATTTGTGCAATAAATTTAACACCTAATTAAATATAAAAAATACACATTAAATTCTTTCAAAGTCTTAAATAATGAACTTTAAAATTAATTATTAATAAAAAGTTAAAGTCTTTCACATAAAAAGAATAATTAAAAAGATTATTATTTTTTTATCTACAAAGACTCTGATATTCTTAGCCAATAAAAATTTTATTTCCTATGACTTTTTTTGTAAAGTGGTTTAATTCTATAATTTTTTTTGTTATAATCTATAATATTAGAATAAAGTCGATATAATTTCAAAATATTTATATTTTATAATATTATTACAAGCAAAAACACTAGTTATCAACTAAAAATCATATAAATTTTTTTTTAAAATGTTATTAATTAACATTTTTTCTTCTTTTTCTTTTGTTTTCTTATCATGTATAGTTCATCATATAAAATAAAACTATTTCTGATATATGTGTAAGGTTAGGACGGGAGAGGGACAAACCCAATAATTAATCCGTATAGTAGAATTTTTAATGTCAAATTGGTAGAAAACAAAAATCAATTAGATAAACAAATACCCCCGAAAATAATAAATGTCATCTCTTTGTGAGACAAAAACTATCTACTTATCTCTAAGCCCATGTGTCTTTATTAAGGGCAGCTTAATCCTTTGGCAATTCCATGTGTTTGGCCCCCACAAGCATCTAAAGCAAGCAAGATAGTAGTTAGTCCCAATCACAAGTCTAATCTTTACACTACTATACATAATATAAATACACATATATAATCATACTCTATAAAACGAAAAAGGCATATCCACTTAGCTGTGAGTGTCACATAAAGACTTTAATCCACGCTTTGTGACCTTAGATAAAGCAATAATTCTATTGTCCCATTTTTTTCCGTATGTTTTGTAAATTATTGTTTTTTTCTATCATCCTTTTTGTGAAGACTACGTGCACTAATTGACACAGAGGGAACAGCATTGTTTGTTCCATTTTATGCAATCTATAAGATACTGATTTGAAGCTAACCATTAACAACCCCTCCCCCTACCCCTTTTTTTCTTTTCTTGTTTATTTTTAAACTAATATTTTAATTAATTAATTTTTTTTGAGTATCAAAAGTCTTGGAAAAGTGTTACTTAGAGGATTGGGATTGGGGATCGGTGATCCCACATGTTCATGTGTTAAAAGGAGTGGAGAACGCCTTGACATAAGGGTTAAATTAAGTGATATGATGTCACCATAAAAAATTAAAATATCTCCCTCACGTTTTTAGCTACCTATAACCTACTTGTATACAATATTTTTTTTTCTTCAAATATTCTGAATAAAAATTACATATGTGGCTCAAAAAACTCATTCACTTTTTTACTTTAATTTATCTGACCAATCTTGAATTGCATCAAACTAATTTGACATTATAAGCAGATCATGTGGCTTGAGATAAACTAAGAAGACTTTAAAGAAAAAGGCGCAGATCTGTCTTATTCCTATCAAATTGAAAAGGGATGGTGGAATTAATGCAAAACGAGATCCAAATAGCGACCGCTTCATTATTTTTCAACTTCTTTTTCTTGGAGATACATTTCAACTTCTTTTCCCCTCTCTATTTTTTCCTCTCCTTTATACTTTTCAATAAACAAAAGTGGAATTGAATTTGATGAAAAAAAAAAGAAACATTTTAGGTTTAATATATATTTATAAAAAAAATTTTATTTTTACATCTCAATATTGATAAGTACACTAGATTATATATGTATAGTAATTTTTAAAAGACATAATGTCGCACAAATAGACACAAAATACATATGTTTGGCTTTTTTTAATTCCTCATTAATATTTTTATCTATAATTACATTATGGGAATATACATAAAATTTCGATTAAACAAAAATTAAATAAATAATTAACTAATTATGGACCGTCGGGATAGAAAAATTTAAAATAATAATTTAGATATTTAAATATAATATTGAACTTAATAGATTTTTTTGAAAAGAAAAATATAGTTTTTTTTTTTGCATAAAAACGTGCGCACACACACAACTAAATGAAATTCAGCACTGTACGAATGCTCCCATTTTGAGAGAGAGGTTCAGTGGTGAAGAGAGAAGAGAGTGAAAAAATGAAACTCTACCCATTATCAATTTAAACTTCTGTAACTTTTGCTCCGGTGCTCTGATTGAGGAGTCGTTTGCGATCACGCGTCACTCTCCTCATCCTCTTCGATTCAATCTAAGTATTATGGTGAGTATCTTGTTGTCCTTTGTCCAGTTTCATTTTTCCCTCTAAATTCGTGTTTTGGTTTGGATTTTGAAAAAATTGTGATTTTGGTTGTTTAGCGGTGCTCTAATATGAACTATTGATGAGTTTCATCAACAAATTCCATAGATTAAGGTAAGAAATCCTCTAACCCTTGTGATTTATGAGATTTTATAAACCCTAGGTTGATGTATCTATGAAATTGTGTATATTAGATGATATGTCACTGGAATTGGTGTTGGGTAGTGAATTATGTAATTATGAATTATATAAGTACTGAATTGATGAATATTGGGCCAAAAGCGGTGTATTTTGTGCTGGAGGCCAAAAAAGATAAGAACGGTAAGTAGATGAATGTATCATGTGAATGATTGTTGAAAAGTTAGAATGACTTGATAGGATATTGGGAATTGAGGCTTGAGATGTGAAATGGATGAAAGTCAAGTTGAAATAAGTAAATAAAGTACATTTGAATTTGGTTGAGTGTGAGTAAGTGATTTGAGTTGCGTTAAGGTCCTTTTGATATATTAAAACTGATTTGGCCTGTGAATCTTTGGAAAATTGATAAATTCTACTTTTTGGTAAAAATAGATTTTTAGCCAACTTGGCGGGCTGTAACTCAGTCTTCGGAGTTGAAAAAGTTTCAAAATTAGATTTTTATAAAAAATTCATTTATCGATCTTTTCAACAGTTCAAAAATAATTGAATAATAAATTTTGTACCAAAAAATATGGAGGTTTGAAAATTAGGGTCAAAAACTGATTTTTTACACTTATCTGCTTTTTGTAATCCTGCAACATCATGAGTACGCGGAAGTGGCATGCGATGCAGGCATTGGGCGTTGCCCGGTGATCTCGCATACGTGGATGGAGGCACGTGTTTGCGGACATGGCACAATTGCAATGCTCGCGTAAGCGGACATGGTATGAGACGCGAGCATAAGCTGCTATTTTCAACTCTCGCGTATGCAGATGGAGTGTCGCGTACATGACATGCCAAATTTTCACATCATGCGTATGCAAACCATGCATGCTGTAACACCCTACCATACAGAACTTTACACCTAGGATGTAAAACAGAGGTGGCGAGGCGCTACGACCTCTAAAAATAAAATATAAATATACATAATATAGTTGGAAAGAAGGTTTATCTAGGAGCCTTTGAAAGAAAGTTTTAAAGCAAAGCATTCAATAGAAAAGCGCATTACTCACGACACGTAAGATAAACGGAATAAGATAAGAGAAGCTAACATGGATATAACCGAAAGAGAGTTCCAAGGTGAAAATATCAAAGCTAAAGATTCGGCTCGCGAAGATAAATCGGCCTAAACACATAAGTATATATACATATATATAAGAGAACCCAAAATGAGCCCAAAATACAGACTTACAGAACCTATTTCTCCAAAATAACCTGTAAGAGAAAGTTAAGACATCAAATACATAAGTAGTGGAGATGAAAGTATCTACATATATACATATATATCCAAAATAAAGCCCCAAAGACAAAGATATCCGCTATCAGAAGTTTCCAGCATGCCTCAACGAGGTGCCTTACGTCCTGCATTTGAAAAACCAACTCGGAGTAAGAGGCGATAGAATTCCAGCCCTTACATCTTACCCAAAGCCTTGAACTCTTTTGGAGCAAGTGGATAACTCCACTGCATTTTACCTGGCTTATTGACTCTTACCCAGATCAAGTGGATAACACCGCTGCATCTTACCCGGAGTCACATTCAGAAATTCATTCTCATTATTATTGTAATTCACTCATATTCATTAAAATTTATAATCAAACTCAACTCTTATCATTCTTCTTTCTCATTTCTTTCCCCAGAGATTCAAACCCTCAACTAGAGCAAGTGAATAACACAACTGCATCTTACCTGGCAAATCTCGCCTCTTACCCGGAGCAAGTGGATAACACCACTGCATCTTACCCAGAGGCATATTACAATCAAATTCAAGTTCATTTTTATTATTATTCCAATTCATTAGTTCATCTTCCATACATTCTCAACATCTCTACACTTTCTTAACATATACTCGAAGCAAATGGTTAGTGCCACTGCCTCTTACCCAGTTACCTTTATCTCAAACATAATCATTACCAGTCATAAATCATAATTTAACATAGCCTTAAAGCTCATTACATAACAGTACTTTCACCACCCTTATCATTCACTTTACCGTATTACTAAGCATACAACTAAGGTTTAGGGACTAAAAGAGTAAAATTAGAGGTTTAGATGTTCAAAATTAGGTTTTAAAACATAAAATTTAACTTTGTTGAAAATAGGGGTCATGCGTACACATGGGTAGGTTTTTCCCTGCTCGCGTACACGAGATTCCCAAATCAAAAAGGTTGGTCGCGTCGCGTGCAGTGTCGCGTATGCAAGTTATGCAGAACGGGTAAAAATGATATGTGTTGTGAATTTCTCCTGGTTAAGCTCCACAATTGTCATATCACTGATTTCTAACCGCCTCTCTAACTTTTGACTTAATTGACTCTCTAACTTTTCAAACTAACCTTTTCACATTCTTTTGGGGTATGATAATTTTGGTTGCTTAACAAAGAAGTACTTTAGTGTTATTGCATGAATTTCTTGGTTTGTATTCGGTCTAATTGTTATTTGAAATATGTTTGCTTGCATTCCAAGATTTTATCTCTTTGACTCACTTCATGAGAATATGTCAATCCTCTTGTTACCTATTTTCTGTATGTGCCTAATTCCTTGCTTTACATCCCTCCACTTGGCTTAATTATTTATATCCTATCATATCTGTTTGTCAGGATGTCTGATAGGGAAAGCAAAGGTTACCTCTAGAAAAAGGAAGAAATCTCAATCTTCCACTGCTTTTCCCTTCACCAATTATGCCAAGAACCCTCTTTCAGAGAAGGAGAAAGAAGATCAGTTACTACCTCCTACTAATGCAGACAGGTTTCCTAACCTGTACTGTGAGCTCCACTTCCCGACCATTCGGCAGAAGAATCTCAACATGGAGAAGAAGCTGGCCATTCCCACCGATCTGAGGCAATCTATTGAGAACCGTATTGAAGGGATGGGTCTAGCTTTTGTAGATAGGGAGCTGGGTAGGGTGAACACGTCATGGGTCCGGGAGTTTTATTGTAATTTCTTTAGACCGACCCTTGAATCGATTTACCTGAGAGGATGACAACTTTTGATGAAGGAGGTTGACATTGAGCAGGCACTCCCCTGTCGGCCAAAGTTAGTGAGAAAGATGCGTATTAGCTGGCTGAGGAGAAGATACATTGCCTGACATATGACTATGATGCGCTAAGGAGTTTAATGGCCACCCCGGATGCCCCTTGGGAGATGGATGCTGATACCAAGAAACCCAAGGGGATGCTATTTGCCCATATGACGCGGGAGGCTAGGAAATGGCAGCAGATCCTTGCCCACTATGTCATGCTGACCACGCATTTTACTGAGATTCCGGTGGACATGCTCGTTTTGATCAGATGTATTCTGGAGGGGAAGGAGGTCTACTTTCCCCGATTGATCTGGAGATTTATGTGGCGAGCACATATCCGAGGCACACTCCCATTCCCAACTTTGGTTACTGAGATGGCTTGGCGAGCCGGTGTCCCATGGAGCACGGATGATAAGTCATTGCCCAGCGTCGATCTAAAGCTAGAGCCTCAGCAGCAGCGACACCTGGCCCTTTATCTTCTTCAGCTGCAGCAGGACCATCTACAGCACCAGCAATACCTATTGCACCACCACCACCAGCACCCCAGCCGACATACCTACTGGTACAACGTCTTTTCAGATCCATGGAGCGCAGCGAGCTTCACATCATGCGACGCCTTGATCGTGTAGATCAGATGCTAGTAGCACTGGGCACTGA